>NC_066556.1:6483904-6486404 GCF_024679095.1 Eriocheir sinensis | reverse complement strand
TTTCTTTTTTTCTCTTATTTCTGTTTTTTATTACTGAATCTATCTTCTTTTTTTATTCCTTTGTGAGAGGTTGTTGCTCGTACACTATGGAGATGGGCGTGAAGGAAGGGAAGGGGAAGGAGGAGGAGGAGGAGGTAAGGGGGGAAGGAAAGGGGCGGGTCTGATGAAGGAGATTTTTACACAGGAAATGGGTTCAGCCTCCTCCTTACCCCTTTCCCTCCTCTTCCTCCACCTCTTCCTTCAGTTCCACCCTCCTCCTCTTCCTCCTCCTCCTCCTCTTTCTTCTAATCAACCTCCTATAAAGCCTTCATCTCCTTCATCATCATCTCTTAACCAGCATCTTCCTCCTCTTCCCCCTCCTCCTCCTCCTCCTCCTCCTCCTCCTCCTCCTCCTCCTCCTTCGTCAGTCACCGTCAGCCACTCCACCAGGTAAGTTCTGAGCCGCTGAAGGGGAGTGAAAAGGGCACGAGGAGGAGGAGAAGAATTTATAGGAGGAGGAGAAGGGCGTTGGAGGGAGGGAGATGACTTTGAGGAGGCGTGTGAGGAACGGGGGCGTGTGAGATGGGCGTGTGTGGAAGGGGAGAGGAGCAGAGGAGTTGTAGGAGGGATGGAAGGGCGTGGGAGGGAGGGAGTAAGATGACTTCGTGGGGCGCGTGGGGGGGAGGGCGTGTGTGTTAGGGGGCGTGTGAACAGGAGACGTCCCAGTGAGCTTTATTGGTCAAAGTTCAAGGATTTTGCCGCGGGGAGGAAGAAGGAACGACAGGAAAGGAGAAAAAGAAGGAAAGTAGCATGAAGGGAGAATGGAAATAAGACAGGAACGAAGGATGGAAGGAAGGAAAAAAAATGAAGAATGAAGGAAGAACGGTGAGCAAGCAGAAGCAAAGGATGGAAGGAAGAATGAAAGTAGAAAAGGAAGGAAGGAAATATGAACAGAAAATGGAAAAACGACTGGAGGAAAGGATAAAGAGGGAGGAAAGAAGGGAAAAGTGTGAAGGAAAGAATGAATGAAGAATGAAAGGAGACAGAAAAATGAAGAGAGCAAAGGATGAAAGAAAGGAAAGAAGTAAATGGAAGAAGGAGAGGAAGAGAGGAGGAAACGGGAGGAGTAGGAGGCGGAGAGAAAAGAAAAAAGTATTGAAGGGGGAGGGAAAGCAAGTCATTCTCCGTCTGTTCTATTTCTCCTCCTCCTCCTCCTCCTCCTCTTTGCCTCGTTGCATATTCTCCTCCCTCTCCTTTGCCTCCTCTTCTTTCTTCCCAGACAAAATCGAGTCAGTTTCCTATTTTTTGTTTCGTAATTGACATGTCTGTAATTTTCCTCTTTTTCTTCTCATCATCTTCCTCCTCCTCCTCCTCCTCCTACCCCTCCTCCTCCTCCACCTCCTCCACCTCCTCCACCTCGGGCAATCCAGGTGTGTGCGTTACATCTCAAATCGGAAGCACCACCACCACCACCTCACCTGCCCTTGCCCCCCTCACCCCCCTCCTCACCCTACCACCCCATCACCACCACCGCATCCTTCACCACCACCACCACCACCACCACCACATCCTCCTTTCCTCACAGTCTTGCTGGAGAAGTGTTGGTGAGGTCACGTGCGTGTGTTTGTCTGTTGTCCCGTCATACCTGTCCCTTCTGTGTCTATATCAGGTATGTTTGTTTGTTTGTGTAAGGGGGTGGGGGTGGATGTGAGGTTGGAGGGTGGGGGAGGGGGGGAAGATATGTGTGTGTGTTGGGGGAGGGAGGTGTGTGTGTGTGTGTGTTCCTACAGTGCTTCTTAATGCTGTAATCGGATTTTGACGTCAGTATTATTATTATTATTATTATTATTATTATTATTATTATTATTATTATCATTGCTATTATCGTTTTTATCATTATTTTTACTGTAATTATGTGTTTTAACAAGCGTGCGCGTTGGAGAGAGAGAGAGAGAGAGAGAGAGAGAGAGAGAGAGAGAGAGAGAGACCGTATAAGTTTAGGATGCCAGCTTCAGTCACATTGCGGTTGCACAGAGAGAGAGAGAGAGAGAGAGAGAGAGAGAGAGAGAGAGAGAGAGAGAGAGAGAGAGATCATACACACTATAATTTTACCTAACCAGCAGTTCTTCATTTAACATATTATTCTGTTTATCATTT
Source organism: Eriocheir sinensis (assembly GCF_024679095.1). Classification (NCBI taxonomy): domain Eukaryota; kingdom Metazoa; phylum Arthropoda; class Malacostraca; order Decapoda; family Varunidae; genus Eriocheir; species Eriocheir sinensis. The sequence continues at coordinate 6,484,268 of NC_066556.1, read as the reverse complement.
TATCTCCAGCTCCTAATTTTAATCATCCACTAATTCATATCATTCAAGTAAACTTTATTATCAATATTATTTATCATTATTATTGTTTCTTGTCGTAGTTCCAAGGTCAAAAAAAACTATTGTATTATTGTATTATTTATTTTTGTTTTTTTTATATTAGTGAAGAACGTAGATGGAGGAGGAGGTGGAGGAGGAGGAGGAGGAGCAACAGGAGGTGGATAAGGAGGAGGAGGAGGGGGAGGTAGTACGGTATGCCACGCCGTTGGAGGGGAAAGAGAGAAGTGTCAAGGTTTAAGGAACACTGATATGCGCTTTGCCTCGGTGCCCATCTCCGTATCTCCGCTCAGGTCGTGACTCGGGAGGA
>NC_066556.1:6453904-6478904 GCF_024679095.1 Eriocheir sinensis | reverse complement strand
ATTTTCTCTTTCTCTGTATCATTCTTGGTCTTCTTCTTCCTCCTCGTGTTCTTCCTCCTCCCTTTTTTTCTTCTTTTATTTCCTCTTTCTTCTTGTTCGTGTGCATATTCTTTGTATCTTCTTTTCCTCTCTTCTTTCCTTCCCTCTCTCCTCTTCATGTTCTTATTGTTCTTCTTCTTCTTGGCCTTCTTGTTCTTGCTTGTGTCATTGATTTTGTTCTGGTTCTTTTTCTTTTTTTTCTTTTCGTTGATCTTCTTCATTCTGCTTTTATTGTTGTTTCTGTTCCTGTTCTTCTTGTTCCTCTTCTCTTCTTCTTTTTCATGTTCTCGTTATCGTTCTTCTTCTTGTTCATCATCATGTTCTTACTCTTATGGATTTTGTACCGGTTCTTCTTGTTCTTCTTCTTTTATATAAATTTTGTTATCATCGTTCTTCTTTGTTCTTATTATTCTTGTTCTTAATTGGTGGTTTCCGTTTCTTGTTCTTAATTTTGTTCATGTTTTGTTGTTGTTATTGCTGGTTATGTTGTTGTTGTTGTTGTTGTTGTTGTTGTTAAGCCAAGCACTGCAATTTTCCCTCTTCCTAAATTAGTATACTTCTCTCTCTCCTTCCTTCAATTTCTCTATCACAGCACGTACGCAGGTATTTAAGGTATTCGACACGTAAAATCACGTCTTTTTGCATGAAACTCTAAACCAGGTGTTACAGTTTTCCTTTCTAATTCTCGCCTCCTTTCTGGCATGATTTCTCTTTTATGGAACATTTAGTAGAAACTTTTTTGCTATTATAAATTTGAAATGTAACGCGATTTCATTTATTCTTCCGTTAATCTTTTTTTTTTTTTTTTAGAACGTAGAGATTTCTGGTTTAGGTAAAAATTTCTAAAGTATCGAGACCATTTATTTTTCTGTATTTTTTGGTATTATTATATAAATTTCAGTTTTAAGTAAAAAAAATTAAACGTAATGCGATTTCATTTATTCTTCTTTATAATTTTTCGACATGTAATAATTTCTACGTTAAGTTAAATGTCAAATGCAACGCGAATCCATATTATCTTAATCTCCTTTTGAATATAGAAACTTCTCCTTTTGTTAAAACTGCAAAACTTACTCGATTTCACTCCTTCTTCTGTACCGCTAAAAACCTTGATTAAATTTTTCTCTTCAAGTAAAATTTCAAACGTAACTCCATTTCTAGCATTCTTCAGTACCGCTAAAGACATTGGTTTGATTTTTTTCTCTTTAAGTAAAATTTCAAACGTTACTCCATTTCACTCATTCTTCTGTACCGCTAAAGACCTTGATTAAATTTTTCCCTTCAAGTAAAATTTCAAACGTAACTCCATTTCATTCATTCTTCAGTATAGTTTAAGCCATTAGTGTCTTTTTGTCTCCTGCTAACATCAGATTTCTCTTCCTCCACCAGACTACGGGAGCGAGGAGGAGGGCGAGGGATACGAGGACGCCTCCAACGAGTACGTGAACGCCGAGCTGCCTGACGAAGGGCTCGGCGAGAGTGACAGCCGATCCTACTACGCCGAGGACCCAGGTGAGTGTGACGGGACAGGTGACGGGCGGGTGGGTGTCAGCGTTGCCAAATTATCGTACTCATCGCATTGCATTTTCGTAGTTTCTGACCAATAACTATATCAAAAACAAACAAACAAATATCAATAAATAGGAGTTTTAACGCTAACTTCAATTTTCTATCGTTATTTGTGTAGGTACGAGAGTTTGAGGCTTAAAAGTAATAAAGACGATGTGGTGAATACGATAATCTGGCAACGCTGGTGGGTGTGGTGATGAGGCGAGGAAGGGGTGATGGTGTGGCTGTGTGGTGGTGTTGCTTTGTTTATGGTGGTGTGATGTAATGCAATGGTTTGGTAATGATGATGAGACTGTGTTGTGGTGCATTAAATTAGCAAAGACCAACAAAGTAATGAAGTTATAGCCCAGGAAGTGTAGAAGTTAGGGTAGAAAAAGAACCAGGCGGAGGAGAGATGATATAAGAACCTTTGACAGAATAGTATGAAGCACAGTAACGCGAGGATGATGATCTGAAAATATGGTGATGTTCTGAATCTGGATAAACCAAAAAAATAACAGAATGGCAGCTCAGTAATTGTTGCAGCTAACTCAGAGGGAACCAGGTGAAGGAGGTATGATATTACAACTTTACCGCAGGAAAATGAAGTACAGTAACATGAGGATGATGAAATGACAATGTGGTGTTCTAAATCTGGAAAGACAGACAGCGAACGAAAGAGGCAACCCAGGAATTATAAAAGAAGTTAAAATTACGTCCAGGTGAAGGAGAGATGAAATTAGAACCTTTACCTGAGCCGACTCCACTGATGATGATGATGGTACTGTTATGAAACGAGTGTCAAATAAAGTAACAAAGAGGCAGCCCAGGAGGTTAAGAGAGAAAGGGAGAGAATGAAGGGAGGGTGGGGAAGGAAGGGGAAGATTAGAGGAGAGAAAGAAGAGGCAGGAAGGGCGGGAAGGAATGTGTTTGTGTGTGATGGGGAGATAATGAAAGGAGAAAGAAGGGAGGAGCGCTGTGTGTGTGTGTGTGTGTGTGTGTGTGTGTGTGTACATATTAGGAAACGCCAAGCACGATATAAAAAATAAAAACATTCTCAAGAAAAACTTAAACACGCACGCACAAATTGCATAACACACACACACACACACACACACACACACACACACACACACACACACACACACACACCGTTGTCATACGTCTTTGAGTTCTCGAGATTTGGGTCAAGCAAGAGTGTGTTAGTGAGGGGAGGAGGAGGAGGAGGAGGGAGAGATGGATAGAAGGAAAGACGGACGTGGGGTTTCAGAGGACGGGGTGAAGGGGGAGGGAGAGGGAGAAGGGGAGAAGGGGCTTGCAAGGGGAGAGAGGGAAGGAGAGGAAAGGGGGGGAGGGGTGGGGGATTAGGGGGGGTGGGGAGGGCCATCAGGTGCAATGCGTCACCCGTGTTTACCTGAGCAATTAGAAGCACCTTTATGACTGCTGAGAGAGAGAGAGAGAGAGAGAGAGAGAGAGAGAGACGCCTCATCAAACCCCCTAATCAATATTACCTCATAATCGCCACCATCATCTGCCTCCCGTTTTCTTCGTAACTCGATAACTCAATTTCTCCCACGGATGACTAAACCAATTTCACTGATGACGCCCTTCCCCTTAGTAACACACACACACACACACACACACACACACACACACAAACACCAGTATATTTTGCCAGTATCATATGTCACTTTAATGAGAGAGAGAGAGAGAGAGAGAGAGAGAGAGAGAACCTTACCCACCTTCATAGCACTCAAGGTCTTTGCGGTCCCGTTGCAATGAAGGAAGACAACAGCAAAAACACATCTGCATACCCACACGCCCCAGACCCAGACCAAGATGAAAAAGAAGAGACATTGTTGGGTGCAGTATCGTCACCTTGAGGAGCAATTTATTATGTTTTTTTTGTATTTCCTTCTTTGTTTTCTCTTTATTTTATTTCCTTAACGAGCGCCATTCCGTTGTTTCGTGTTTTTTTCTTTCCCACGGTCATCATAATATACGTTTCTCTCTCTCTCTCTCTCTCTCTCTCTCTCTCTCTCTCTCTCTCTCTTCCTTGTTTTTCTTGTTATTCTTGTTTTTGTTTTGTTTTTTGCTCTTTGTTTCTTCTTCTTTTCCTCTTCCTTCTTTTTCGTCTTCTCTTCTTCTTCGTCGTCGTCTTCATCGTCGCTTCTTCGTCTTCTTCTTCCTCATCTTCTTTTTCATTTTATTCTTCTTCCTTTTTTTTCTTCTTTTTCTCCTCCTCCTCCTCCTCCTCCTTCCTCTCAACGTGTTCTCATTCTCTCTCCTTCCCGCGAGCGACAAAGGAGAAAAAAACAAAAAGAAAAAATGTACAATAAGTCAAGTCAAGGTTAGATTTGCGCGCAGAAGCCTCTCTCTGAAGCCTCACCGGTGTCTGCAGGAGGTCAAAAGCTGCTCTAGTTTAGTTGCTTTAGTCTTCCTTTTTATTCTGTTCTTAATTCTTCTTCACCCACTCCTCGTATCTAATCTCTTTTTATAGTCATTGGAAACTTATCTCACTTCCCATCAGCTTTTATATTCTAGTTTCGTTTCCCTTCGGTATTTAGCTCTTAATCTCCTTCATCTTTTCTTGAGCGCATCTAATCTCTTTTTATAGTCATTGGAAACTTATCTCACTTCTGCTTCTCTTTTCTAGTTTCGTTTCCCTTCGGTATATAGCATCTAATCTCTTTTTTTCAGTCAGTCGAACCTCCTCACTTCAGCTTCATGTTTGGTTCCTGTAATTCTTCTATATTCCTTTCATCTACTCTTATGTCGGTATTCTCAGATGCTTTCTCCTCTCATATCTATTTATTTCCAAAGGCCTGAAAGGAGATAGATAGGTCGGGTTCTCATGAGTTTTTCGTCACGTTCACGGTCATACAGAAACTTTGTCAGACTACCAGCAGGGTCATAAAACTACCCATGGTGTCCCCCAACAGCTCCTATGAAACCCTTGTCAAATATGCAATCTTGGGTTACGATAAGTTTAGCAGTATGGGAATTTTATCTTTTCTAACCCTAACTACATTCCAGTCTCCCTCCATCTTTCTTCAGCCCTTTTTGGAGGCTTCTTACTTATTCTTAGAGCTCCATTCCTTGTCCTATTACTCCATTTCTCTTTCTTCCTCTGCGTAGGCTCCGAAATGTTTAGAAATAAGGCGCTTAGTTGTTGTTTTTCCCGTTACTTCTTCATTCCAGTCTCCCTCCATCTCTCTTCAACCCTTTTTGGAGACTTCTTACTTATTCTTTGCGCTCTATTCCTTTCCTATTACTCCATTTCTCTTTCTTCCTCTGCTTGGACGCCGAAATGCTTAAGAATATGCCCCTCAGTTTGTTTTTTCCCGTCACTTCTTCGTTTCAGTCTCCCTCCATCTCTCCTCAACCCTTTTGGAGGCTTCTTACTTATTCTTAGAGCTCTATTCCTTTCCTATTACTCTATTTCTCTTTCTTCCTCTGCGTAGGCTCCGAAATGTTTAGAAATAAGGCGCTTAGTTGCTGTTTTTCCCGTTACTTCTTCATTCCAGTCTCCCTCCATCTCTCTTCATCCCTTTTGGAGGCTTCTAACCTATTCTTAGCGCTCCCTTCTCTTCCGTATTCTTCCGTATTCCGTATCCTTCTTAGCTGTTTTTTGGTCCCTCTAATCCTCATTAATCCCTCTTAGCCTACTCACGACACGCCCAAATGCCATTAATCTCACCCGGACCTCATCTGCATTCCCCAACATTCCCCCAACTTTCCCCGTTCTCTTTTACCCTCCCCGACCAATCCCCGTTCCACTGTAGCCTTCACACCCGTTCTCTGGCACCTCCATGCTTCCCCAACTCTTCCCCGTTTCCCCTTAGCCATTTCACTCCTTCCCAGACCATTCCCCGTACCCGCCTAACCTCCCCACTTCTTTGCCTTCACTCTCAATGCCTCCCCAACTCCTTCCATACCTCTTGTTACGTCCCCTACCTTTCCCCAGCTCCCCATAATCTTCCCCATCCATCTCCATCCCCCTTAACCCTCCCCACTTCTTCCCTACAACCCCAATCCCTCCCCACCTCTTTCCATACCTCTTATTACCTCCCCAGCTCTCCCCATCCCCCCTTAACCTTCCCCACTGTTTACAATGCCTCCCCAGTAATCCCCTGCAACCCCCTCTGGCTCTCCACCCCCCCCCCTCACCCTCCTGCACCTCCCTGACCACCTCTCCCCCCTCCCTCCCACGCCTTCTCGTAGTCCCCGTAACCCAGCAAGAGGTTCCGTTACTCCGTCCTTCAAGAAGTCGTGTGGTGTCCAGCTCTGCCACCAGAGGGCCGATTAGGTGGTGGTGGTGGTGGTGGTGGTTGTTTTGTTGTTGTTGCTTTTGTTGTTGTTGTTGTTCTTCTTCTTCTTCTTCTTTTTCTTCTTCTGTTGTTTTGTTGTTTTTCTTTTCTTTCTCGTATTTTTCTTTTTCTCCTTGTTTTATTTTTCCTTTCGTCGTGTTATCATTTTTATCATCATTATACTTCTTCTCCTTTTATCATCATATCTTTAACTATATCCAGTGCTCCTCGACTGCTATTTCTCTCCCTTTGTCTTTCCTTTCCATTTTTCCCACGTATTTCTTTAGCTCTTGTTTATAATTCTACTTACGTATATCTAATTCCCCTGTTCTTACGCTTCAACTCATCTTTGTTACATTCTTTCTCTTCCTGCATATTCCTCCTTTTATTTTTCCACCTCTCGCTATATCTTTTTCTCAACACTTCAACTCTGTGACATTCCTCTTCATACTTCCTCTTCCTCTTTCCTCCTCTTCCCGACATTCCTCTTCCTAACCGTTCCTCTGGCTTCTGGTAACACTGTCGGTGGTGCTGAGGGCAGTGCTGAAGGCCGGTCACGATCATCACATCAGCACTCATATCTATTAAAACCGTTGATGCTGACCGTACCGCTTTTAGTGATCCCGTTGGTGAGGCTGACGGAGGCGCTGATGGCGATTCTCTTGGTCTTGGTCTTGTCGCGTCACGGTCATTACCACCTGTGTATAGAGTAACATCTGCTGGTCCTTGCCTCGCTCCTGCTTGCGGTCCGCCCGTTCAGCATGACAGCGTGAGGGACGGCCAGCTGCTGTTGTCGTCGTCGAACTCTTGCGTAACGTTGCGTCTCCTCCTTGTTGTGGCGTACCGTCGTGTTTAGAGCAGTGTTACCAGATGAGCGTGAGCATAACATTGTATTTTCCGGATTGTGGCTCATAAATATTGCAAGAAGACATCAATAATTACCTCCTCCTCCTCCTCCTCCTCCTCATTTTCCTTCTTCTTTTCTTCTTCATCTTCGTCGTCTTCGTTTTCCAGTTTCTCCTCTTCTTACTTTCCCTCATTCTGATCCTCCTCTTTCTCTTTTCTTTTCTTCTTCTTCTTCTTCTTCTTCTCCTCTTCATTCTTTTTCTTTTCTTCCGTCTCCATCTTCATCGTCTTCCTCTTTGTCGTCTTTATCATCATCATCTTTTTTCTCTTCTTTTTCTTCTTCATCTTCTTTTTCTTTTTCTTCGCCTTATTTTTCTCCTCCTCTTCATTCTTTTTCTTTTCTTCCGTCTCCATCTTCATCGTTTTCTTCCTTGTCTTCATCATCTTCTTTCTCTTCTTCTTCTTTTTCTTCTTCTTTTTCTTCTTCTTCTTTATCTTTTTCTATAAATGGATATCGCTAGCTGTGTACGGGCGATAGTTTTTGACCAATAATCGCTAAATACAATAGGCCGTGTACATTACAACAATCTGGTAGCAACGTTGGTCTACCTCCGAGTCTTGATACGATTAGTTACGCGATAGAGTTTCCAGAAGAGGAGTTGAGACTATAATGGGTTGTACTTTTTGTTATGTGATGGCTGGAGTTTATGATCGCTCTGTGCTTTTGTTTTGTTTCAAGTTCGCATCCTGTTACCTTGTTGTTGCCTTGTGATTTGATTTCGTACGGTTTGTTTCGCGGTGGAGCTTCCGTAAGGGTTGAGGCATTAATAGGTTGTTGTTTTTTTGTTGAGATGGGTTGGGTTTATGATCGCTACGTGTTTTGTTTGTCTCGAGTTCGCATCCTGTCTGTAGCCTTGTACTTGTGATTTGATTCGTACGGTACCTTATGCTGTAGGAAATGAGTTGGTATGATCATTGGTATTAGATGGATAGGTAGGTAGAGAGATAGATACATAGATGAACAGATAGATAAATAGACAGGTGCATAAATAGACAGATTGATAGATTCCTAGATAAATACAGAAAGATAAACAGAAGATTGATAGATTGATTGATAGGCATGCAAATAGACAGACAAAGAGGGGCAAAGTAAACCAACTTATAGCAAAGCATCTGTCAGTCCATTCCAGAGAAGTCATCGTACAAAAAAGATAATATACAACTATCTCATTATGATCTTTTCCTCAATCAATTCACATCGCCTGCAGACTATAATCAGGTCTTTTTTCTATCCTCAACACCTCCATGACTTCGTATTACTTACCTGTCAGTCTTAAATTTTCACCTTGAGTAGCGCCGTAGCAGTAAACCCGATGAGGTTTTTCAATGATATATAAGGTTAACCCCTTTTCCAGTGTCATACAAGCGCAATGAATCCTCACGAAGGCTATTTAACTCCACACACGACTCTCTACTCCTGCTCACTCCTATTCTATCCAAATCCCTTATGCAAGAGTTAACCAGCATTTTCAATCTTTCATTCACTCCTCAAAAATCGGTCTTATTTTTTTCTTCCTGAAGTAGCGCTAGTACCAATATATATGTGATCTACGAAGTCCTTTAATAATATGTAGTTTTAAACTCTTCCTAATTACATACACGAGCGATAGAGCATCATGAAGGGGTTTCAGCTCCACATGAATCTCTCGAGACACTAAACAATGGAATCTACTCAACCGATAATGGAATGATTTGCATATGTGAATAAGGAACGCCTCTAATGATATATACAGTTTTAAACTCCTCCTAATAGCATACACACGTAATAAACCACCACTAAAGGTCTTCAACACCACGTAAACCTCTTGAGCTACCAAAGGGGTAACAGACAGTCTTAATTTTATTCTTGATTAGCTCTAATACTAATAACATAAGTAAACCCTTGGAAATCATTATATCTATACAGCGTTCAACCTTTACTAATGCCATATGTTCGCAATGAATCACCGCAAAGGGGCTCCAACATAACGGAAACCTTAGCAAACAAAGGAATCAACTTATCCAATGACGGAAGGATTCGCATATGTGATCTGAAAGTCCTTTAATAATACACGTCGTCTTAAACTCCTCCTAATGGCATATACGTGTAACAAATCACCACCAAGGGACTTCAACTCCACATAAAACTCTTGAGACACCGAACAAAAGAATACCGATGACGGAAGGATTTGCACACTTGTCTGGCAACTGTGACTATGGACAGCGGCAGGTAGCGGGACGCGCCGCCAGAGGGTATCGCTGCCGTCTGTCTGCCACCGCGCTACCGCCTGCCCCGCTGTTCTGTGGCGGCGTGACGGAGCACAGCGCTGTAAATCATGCCGCCCCCCGAGCCCCGTTAGGTGTAGACGGAAAGACCGACGGGAAACTGCTGCAGGCGAGGCGGAGAAGGGCATGAGAGTGTGGGAAGGAGGGAGGGAAAGACTGGAAGATATAGGACTGGATAAAATTATAGAAGGGAAAGACCGGAAGATATAGGACTGGATAAAATTATAGAAGGGAAAGACTGGAAGATATAGGACTGGATAAAATTATAGAAGGGAAAGACTGGAAGATATTGGACTGGATAAAATTATAGAAGGGAAAGACTGGAAGATATAGGACTGGATAAAATTAAAGAAGGGAAAGACTGGAATAGAAGGGAGTGTAAAAGGATGGAGGGAAGAAAGGAATAGATGGACGGAGATAGAGGACAGATGAAGGAAAAAAGGAATGGATGTAGGAAGATTGGAGGACGTAGATAAAAAGACAGACTAAAAGATTGGGAGGAAAGAAGGGAATAGATGGATTGAGATAAGTTATTTGTTTGTATACTTGTTTGTTTGCAGTATATTAAGGCAGAAGGGAGGATAATGAATGAAAGGAAAAAAAGAAGAGAAGGAAGGACAGGAAGGATAAAAGATAAAGACGGGAAGATTAAGATGAAGGAGTGAGGAGGAAAGCAGATTTAGTAGGTGAGATTTTAGTGTTTTGTATTGTTTTCTAGCATAGCGAAACATACAAGGAGTTTAGAAGAGAAAAGAATAAGGCAAAGAGAAATTAAAGGTAATCCCTCAATAAATACCGTTCTCAAAACCATCCACTGCAATAAAAAGACATAAAAAAGTGCTTCAGCGGTTTCTTAGTAAAGGCCTGTACAGTAAATGAGAGCCGTGGTTAATTACAAGGGCAATTATTACTGTGGTGGCAATAGTGGCGGTGAGGAGAGCTAATCGTTCGGAACACAACGACGCTCATGATTGCTTCTCTAATCAGGAACTGTACGGAGACGATGAAGGGGAATAGCAACACACGGGAACAAAAACAATAACAACAATATCTCAACAAAAATGATGACAACAGAACCAAAATAACCGCAACAATACCAGTAACAACAACCACAACAACAGCTACAACTATTATACTACTCCTACTACTACTACTATTACTACTTCTACTACTACTACTATTACTACTACTACTTCTACTACTACTACTACTGTTATTTCCGGTAACTTTAATTCCTTTTGATATCATTGCCATTGAGAGAGAGGGTGGAAGGGTAAGTTAAACAAATAGTCCAGACACGTTGGGAAACACACACACACACACACACACACACACACACACACACACACACACACACACACACACACACACACACATTGACCTTTCACACTGCATTCCCGGCCCCGATCTGCAACGGCCTCGCTTTGTACTCACGAATTAGTTCAATCAACGACGTACCTGCAACATGTTACCTGTGCTCGGGGTATTTAATTAGGCAGGTGTGCGATACTCTCTCTCTCTCTCTCTCTCTCTCTCTCTCTCTCTCTCTCTCTCTCTCTCTCTCTCTCTCTCTCTCTCTCTCTCTCTCTCTCTCTCTCTCTATCTATCTATCTATCTATCTATCTATCTATCTCTATCTATCTATCTATCTATCTATCTATATCTTTCTCCTTTCCCTCTTTTGTTTCTACTTTCCTCACCACTTTTTTATCTTTTATTTTTTTTCCTCTTCTCATTTCCTCCCAAACCTCTTTCTCTCTCCTTCCCTTTCTCTTTCCTCCATGCCTTTCTCTTTCCTACTTTCCTCTCCTCTCCTCTCTCTCCTACTTTCCTCTCTGACCCTGCATTTCTCTCCCTCTCTCGTGAACTCTCCCAAACTCCCCCCTTTCTCTCCCTCCCTCAGACACGTTCTCTCCCTCCTTCTCTCCCTCTCTCTCTCCCTCCCTCTCTCCCTCCCTCTCCCTCTCCCTCCCCTGTGTTCACTCATGGTTACTCTTAGTTCTTCACCTTTACTCGCTTGTTTAAGTCGTGTGTCTCTCTCTCTCTCCCTCTTCTCTCTATCTCTCGCTCTCTCCCTCCGTCTACCTATCTCCAACCACCTCCATCTTTGTTCCTTCATCTCCTTCATACTTACACTCCTCCAGTCGTTCACCCACTCCTCCTCTGCCTCCATCGGTGAGTGTTGTTGTGGTGTTGTTGTTGTTGTTGGTGGTGGTGGTAGTGGTAATGGTGGTGGTGGTGGTGGTGGTGATGGTGGTAGTGGTTGTGATGATGCAAATTTGTTAGTTATTGTCGTTTGTCGGAAGGAATTTACCGAAGTGACCTCCTCCTGTTACACACACACTCACACACACACACACACACACACACACACACACACAGGTAACCTCGGGACTGACAAGGCAACAGGTACAAGACGTTTACCTGAACTATTGAACCATGCACACCTGTGAGAGAGAGAGAGAGAGAGAGAGAGAGAGAGAGAGAGAGAGAGAGAGAGAACTAACAAAAACATGTCGAGACCAGGTCCAGTTTTCTGAAGTACTAATGATCTTTTCACCACTTTCTCGTTCATTTCCATTAATTAAACTATGAACAAAACAGACAAACACACAAAAAAAATAAGATAGGACAATACTTGCGACCTTGAAGAGCGGACTTTCTTATTTTTTGTATCTCGCTTTTCTTTCTTCTTTCTCTTTTTTTTTTTTTTTTTTTTTTTTGCCCTTGACCTGCCTCCTTTACTGTAAAATAATACCTACATAAGAACATGAGGAATCTGCAAGAGGCCGGTGTACAATAATAATAATAATAATAATAATAATAATAATAATAATAATAATAATAATAATAATAACATAAGGAGTCTGCAAGAGGTCGGTAGTTCAATGCAAGGCAGCTCCTGTGAACGTAGCGCCACCTAACCTCACTATCCATGACTTAACCTAACCTCTTCTTGAACGTACGAGTATCTCTCTATAATATCTATCCATACTACTACTTATACTAATACCAATAATACAGGAGATGAAAAAAAAACAGTATAATGGCGTTCAAGTATATATTAATTAGTCACAGGTAAAGGTGTGTGTGAGTGTGTGACAGTAACCAACCACACCTGACGAACCACACCTGTTAAATCACACTTGACTGTAATTAAGACGCTATTGTTCTCGTGGCGACATTAGGTACGTGTTCGCGCCTTGGAGTAGACAGACAGACAGACAGTAATGATTTTGTTCGTTGCTTTAATCGATTTTCACTGCCTCCTTTGTGCGTCTGTTCTTCCGGTGTTATGTTATGAGCTGCTATTGTTTGGTTTTTCAAGTGTTTTCTTTGTTGATTTTTTTTTTTTTTTTATTATTACTTCTCTGTCAAGTGATTTTTATTGTTTTATCTTTTATATGATTTGCTGGCATTTTTTTTTTTTTTTTTTTTTTTTTTTCAATGTTTAGTTTTGTTTTATGTTTTTCGTCATATTTTTTTGCATTCATTCACGTATTTTTTTTTCCCTTTCAAGTCCAAGTTCTTTCCTAATTTTTTTTTCTGTCGTTTCCTACTTTTAATTTCTGTGTTTATATAGCGACTCCTTTCATTATTTCGCTTACAGGCTATTTTTCTTTTGTTTTGTTTTTTTCATTTTTTTTCTTTTTTTTTTCATTCAAGTCGAGGGTCTTCTTTCTTATTTTTTACTCTGTCGTTTTTCTTTTTAATTTACGTATTTCAGCGGCGGTTCCTTTTATAATTTTACTTCGAGGCAATCTTTTTTTCTTATCTATTCATGAAGTCGAGATTTTTCCTTTTTTTCTGGCATTTAACTTAACTTCTGCACTTTTTAAATGGCACCTCCTATCACTTCTTCTTCGAACTTCTTGGCTATTGTGAAATCTTTAAATTTAATCATCATCAAATTCCAATAACTGTCAGTCGTGTGGAAATAATTCAATTCGACTTTCTCATTTCTCAACTTTCAACATCGTGCATTTTTTTTTCTCTCTCTCTTTAAAACGAACGAGCAATGGCGACGGTTATTTGCACTTATGAAAAAAAACAATCAAGTTACTTTCACCGCGCACCGTTTTCCTGTTTTATTATTTGGCTTTCCTTTCAATCACAAAAACCACCTCGGCGTTTCCACTCTCTCTCTCTCTCTCTCTCTCTCTCTCTCTCTCTCTCTCTCTCTCTCTCTCTCTCTCTCTTCTACCTTTTTTCTTTTTCTTCTTCTTCTTCTTCTCTTCACTTTTTCTATTCTATTTCTTCCTCTCTACGGACTCGTGAAAGTGTGGCGGCGGAGACTCGCTTGAAGGGCCCAAAAGAGATCCCTAAGCAAAAAGAATTACCTGATTTGTTTACGCCTAAGAATTTTGTGTGTGTGTGTGTGTGTGTGTGTGTTTGTTGGGCGTTTCCCTGGTACATGCATACACGACTTTCCTTGGTGGCTGATGTGTTTACCTGTAGATGGGGTGGAAGGGGAAGGGGAGAAGGGGAGTGGACGGGTGTGGGTGTGGGAAGAGAAGAGGGGGGAAGGGGAGCGTTTAGGTGTGTTGATGCATAAGTTTGGCTAGATTGCATCCCCATCCCTTATTTGTTCTTTCTCTTCCTCATTTCACAAGGCAAACAACATCTGGTTTCTTACACGATTCAAACTATTAGCGTTCTTCTTGTTATACGATTAAGACTCCATACACGGTTAAAGGATTCGTTCTTCTCTTGTTATACGATCAAAATCAAAACACGTATTCGCTATACACATGTATGACTCGGTAAAAGAAAAGAAAACCACTTATTTCCCATTTTCTTTCCTTTGTAGATTTTTTTTAAGGATGACTTGCTTATATACCTGGTCTCTGTGTGTGTGTGTGTGTGTGTGTGTGTGTGTAGTGGGCGCACACCTGTCCAGGTTACCACGGGGCCAATCGCTGCAGACTCCTTTTTCGGCGTATAAGACGCGCGTGGGAGATTACACTAGGCGTCAAGGTCACGTGTGTGTGTGTGTGTGTGTGTAGTAAGTGGGCCGGGTATCAACTTGCCACATATATATTTAACACACACACACACACACACACACACACACACACACGTCACTGTCAACATTGCCTCACGTGCGTCACCTGAACAGTAATCAGTCTCCTCCTCCCCTCCTTCCCCCCCTCTCTCTCTCTCTCAATAATAATAAAGATAATAATAATAATGATAATAATAATCACTGGACGGGGCAAAGACCGGACCCGAACAGGACGGGGCGGAGGCGGGGTAAGGGGGCGGGGCGGCCTTGTCCTGGGACGCAACACCACCACCACCACCACCTACACCACCACCACCACCGCTACCACCTGCCAGTCCGCTAAGGGAGGTCATACAGCTCGAAGGTGGAGTGTGTTGCTTGTGGTGTTGATGTGGTGGTGGTGGTGGTGATGGTGTACTGTGGTGATGAGCCTTTAGTTGTGCATGTGGTGGGGTGGTGATGTTCTGGTGATGTTGAAATGATTGTGTGAAGTGGTGATGTAGAGTATAGTGGTGTTGTGGTGTTGTATGTGGTGGTGTTAGTGGTGTTGTGGTGTTGTATGTGGTGGTGTTAGTGGTGTTGTGGTGATGAGGTGTCCATGGCGGTGCACTGTGTATTATTTTCGTGCCCAGAAACCTCCATTAATTTCCGTGGTTCACACACACACACACACACACACACACACACAGTACACTATCGTTTTGACATTACTCTCTCTCTCTCTCTCTCTCTCTCTCTCTCTCTCTCTCTCTCTCTCTCTCTCTCTCTCTCTCTCTCTCTCTCTCTCTCTCTCTCTCTCTCTCTCTCTCTCTCTCTCTCTCTCTCTCTCTCTTTCTCATACAATGGTCCAGGAAAATCAAATCACACACTGCGGGTAAAATATAATAGTGTCCCCATAAGACGTGTGTGGTAGATTGGGTGTGGTCGGGGAAGAAACTGAATCGTCATGATTGTATTGTTATTGTTGATGTTATTGTTGTTGTTGTTGTTGTTAGTGGTGGTGGTGGTGGTGGTGTTTTCGACATAGGTGGCTCAGTCATTTGACATTATTCACTTGCAAGAAAAAATTATTAAAATGTCATTATCATCATCATCCTCAGGCATTACCAACATGGCCTTTTTTTTCATCTTCCACACTTTAAGAGTCCTCAAAGCCATTCTGTCTAACTCAATATTTAATAAAAACGAGGATAACTATAATGAAAGCACTAACATCCTCCTTTTCCCCCTGTAAGAACGATAAAAACACTAACACTTATTTTTTTCAATCTAAGGATAAAACAATAAAAAAATATCCTCTTTTATTCCCTTATAAGAAAGAGAAAACACATATTTTTCTCCTTTTGAGAACGAAGAAAACACTAACACACTCTTTTTTTCCTTTTGAGGACTAGAAAAACACTCACATTCACTTTCTGAGAACTAAAAGACACTAAAATTCTCCTTTATTACCTGTTGAAGACGAAGAAAACACCAATATTGTTCCCCTTTCCCTTACAAGAACGAAAAAAAATATACAACCTCTTTTTTTCCTTTTCCACAGCCGGGCTCGAAGTCATCCTTGAGGAGCCCGAGGAGGAGTACTGCAGCTCACACGTGTCGGAGGACGAGCTCAGGCGGGACGTGGACATCACCTTCGAACTCAAGTGCGAGCGGAGGTCTCTGGACGGGTCTGAGGGCATCGGCTCGGCGGAGGGCGACACGCAGTCCTCGGGCGGGTCAGACCATTGCGTTGAGGAGGACTGCGCGAGTTCCGGTATACACAGTGAGGGTGAGTGTTCTTGAGTGTCTTGTTATTTTTGTTTGTTGGGTCTAAATTTGGTTGGTTGGTTTCGTTCTCCTCTTCTTCGTCTTTCTTCTTCCCTTCCTCATTTTCCTCCTTCTTTTCCTCCATTTTCTCCTCCTCCTCCTCCTGTTTTTCCTCCTTTTCCTCCTCTTCTTCCTCCTTCTCCATCTTCGTCTTTCACCTTCTCTTCCTCATTTTCCTCCTTCTTTTCCTCCATTTTCTCCTCCTCCTCCTGTTTTTCCTCCTTTTCCTCCTCTTCTTCCTCCATCTCCATCTCCTTCCTTTTCCATCTCCTCCTTTTCCTCTTCCTCCTTCTTCCTCAACTCTTTTGCTCCTCTTTTTACTGTCTTGTGTTTGTGTATCGTTATTTTTGTTCCCTGCTTCTACTTTTTGTTCTATTATCTGATTTTTAGCTATTTTCTTCTGTCCTTTCATATTTATCTTCCTCCATCTCTTTTCTGTATCCTCCATCTCATGTCTCAATCCTCTATATCCCTTCGCATCCTAGTTCTTCGTCTCGTTTCTTCATTCTCTTCGCCATCAACCTTTTTCTCTTTAGTTTCTCTTTTGTTTAGCTGTTACTCTTATGATTCTTGTTCTCTCCTATTCCTCTCCTCCTCCTCCTCCATCATTGCTTTTTCTTCTTCTTCCCCTCCTCCTCCTCTTCTTCGTTTGTCTTTTCACTCCACTTGGTTTGGTATCATTATCCCATTAAGTGTCTCCAGAAGTCGTCAACAGGTGTTCTCTGCACGCGAGGTAAGAATGGAAGGCCGTTTTTAACTTTCGCGTAGTTTCCCTTAAGAATGACTCGCAATGTTCGTTTTCTCTCTTACGTTTTCTCCCGCGAATTTCGATGCTAAACTTGAAGAAACATATCGTGGCGCTCACTTTCGTATAGGGATGACAGAGCTGTGTTTTCGAAGTGGATATATGACTTACTACCATTGCCACTACTACTACTACTACTACTACTACTACACACACACACACACACACACACACACACACACACACACATACACTCGACTCACAACCTGATGATCCCTGGTTCGATTCTCCGATGAAGTAGCAACGTATGGGCAGTCTCCTCCCCACGTAGCTGTAGATGGGTGGCATAAGGAGGGGGGGGCAATGTCTTTAGAGCCGGGAGTTACTATAATGTATTTAGCTTGACACTCATAAGATATAAGTAGGTGAACACACACACACACACACACACACACACACACACACACACACACACACACACACACACAAGGAGACATTCATTGGAGGGTTATTCGAGACATAAAATATATAGAAGAATGATGAGGCACGTGACTGGCGATGTTTCTGCTCTGTTAATGTGACTGACCCTCCTCTTCCTCCTCCTCCTCCTCCTCCCCCTCCCCCTCCTCCTCCTCCTCCTTATAGAATTTTCTCTCGTTCCAAAGTCTGGTTATCATTTCAGTCACGCTAAGACACCTGCATGCTATAGGTCAGAGAGAGAGAGAGAGAGAGAGAGAGAGAGAGAGAGAGAGAGAGAGAGAGAGACTAATTACCAAGTTGAAAAGTCATTAAAACAAACTTATAACATTAAATAAAAGTCTCTGCGTCATTTAGGTATTATTTATCTGCACTTGACCGTGAATATATAAAAAAAGAACGTGAATTTTCTCTTTATATTTCTCTACACGCGTCGCCGCTAACAAAACTAAATTCAATCTCTCCAAAAAAGTTTAGTTGGTTAATTGAATGTTTTGCTCCCATGATTCCTTTCTTTGTATATTTTTTTTCTTTCTTTTTACTAAAACGCGCGAGCTTGTTTACTAAAGAAAGGCTGAACGGTTGAAGGGTTTGATTTGAGGGTCACTTTCACGGAAGCTGAGAACGGCGCAGACGAGAACGAGCGAAGGGTGTGGCCGAAGGAAGTGATGGGCTAAGAAGAAGAAGAGGAAGGAAAGACGAAGGAGGAGGAGGAGGAGGAGGAGGAGGAAGGAGAGTGGTAGAAATCAAGAAGCAGAAGAATGTAAGCCCAATAATAACAAAAGAAGCTGAAGGAGAAAGATTAAGAGGAGGTGGAAGAGGAGGAGGAGGAGAAGGAGGAAAAGAAAATGGCAGAAATCAAGAAGCAGAAGAATGTAAGCCCAACAATAACAAAAGAGAAAACAAAAAAAAATGCTTCAAATTATACTTTCGCTGCGGGTCGTTGTGGCGTGGTGCCGCCGTCGCCGCCGCCGCCCCGCTACGGTCGTGCAAACATCACACACGAGAGCTCCCGCCAGGCCGCCTCCCTCCCGCTGGGCGTCCCTTCCTCCCTCCCGGCGCCAATCTGGACCACAACTGTCTCTTCTCATTCCCCGCGTGGCCTCGACCCCGCCAGCACCGCCTCCTCCGCCTCAGGGTCGTCCTCGGTTTGCTGTCGTGTGTGTCCCCAAGTCGCCTCTTCCGTGTTAGTGTCACGATACTCGTTCTCCTTGCCGCCCAGTGCTCCCTGTAGTCATGGCCGCCCCTGACTCCTCCCTCCACATCCTATCACATCCTCTGAAGCCTCCCAAGGATCTCCAGACGTGTGCTATGGAGTCCATCGGCGTAAGTGTTCGTGAGGACGCAGACTGGGTACAGGGCGACAATCTGACCGTGACTGATGGCCCTGATGAAACAACGACCTCTGACATGTCGATCGGTGACCTCGAGATGGATAGTGTGGCTGAAGTTGAGGCCGCCGATGGAACCGTCTTTGAGGAAGCTTCGAACGGTCCAGCAAAGCGCCCTTATGGAGGTCACGAGAATGAGGGACAGAAAGGCAAGACTAGAAATGACACTGGTTCGCCGATCCCTCAAGAAGCTCAGCCAGCACCCGATGACTGCTGTTCAGCGTCCGTGGCCTGCAGCGAGGTGCTCCCCGTCGTGTTCGCGTGCAGCGTGGAGGACGTGAAGGCCGCGGACGAGCCCGTGCAGCGCAGCCTCAGGATCTACCGCCACGAGGCCAGCATCGTCCTGAGGCAGCCGAGGGTCTTGTCATGTCACCGCGTCGACGACCAAAGAGACGGAGGGAGGCAGGCGAGGCAGGAACCCCAAGAACCAGCCGATGCGAGCCCCGGTGATGACCCTGCTACCCTGGGGGACATAATGGACCCGCTGGAGGTCTTGAGTCACTCTGAGGCTGAAGACCAACCCGCAGGCGACGACAAGGACACCCGAGGGAATAACAAGGCGGAGAGAGAACATGGAGGAACAAGTACCGATCCAACACCGGACAGTGACTCCCTCGCGCCCGTGTTCCTGTTTCTGGTGACGACGGCGGCTGCGGTGACGATCATGGCGGCGGTGGTGCATCCCTTCGGCGCCAACCTGAGCTCCGGCATCATCGCCATCGCCGTCTTCCTCTCCCTCAGTAAGTGGCACACGTCCCTAGTGACTCCCGGCGCCGCGGCCTCACGCACGCCCCGTCACGCACGTCTTCCGCGGGTTCACCGGTGCACGAAAACGGTACATTATGGCCGTGGTTCCTGCCGCTCCTTTTATTGCTGTTGTTGATGCTAGTGTTAGTGTTAGTGAGTCTGGGATGCGTGTCAAGAGGAGGGGGGAAGAAAGGGAGGGAAGCTCGTGCGTTCTCATACACCTTGTGAATTTGTACTAGAAACCGTCACGGGGGAAGGGTATAATAAAAGCAATCCTGTAAGTTGTGTTTTAAGCGTTGTGTTCACGGTCTGTTTTCATTCATTTACGAGTCTTTGGGTCGTATTATAAAACATTTCGTCGCCCAAGTTCACATATTTGACATGGCTTTCGTAGGAGCTGTAGGCCTTTCCAGGGGTAGTTTTATGACCCTGGTGGTAGTTTGACCCTTCTTCTGTGCCATGAACCTTAAAAAAACACTCATGAAAACCCGATTGATCCCCTCTTTGACCTTTAGAAATAGTTGATGTGAGAAGCGATGGTGTCTTAAAATACAGCCCTTGGACCCACATTCCCAAACATTTCGTGGCTTACACTCTCAATAAGCTTTCATAAGACTTTCATAGAGGTTGTGGGTATTTGCATGGACAGTTTTAGGAGCCTAGTGATAGTTTAACAAAGCTTCTGTACCATCAACGTAAAAGACACTCCTGCAGCGTTACCGGAGATTATCGTACTCAAATAATTTATTATCAATCTCAGATCCCAGACTATCGTACCAACACAGATAACGTCATTCTATTTAAGTTTTCATTGCAGCCGTTGACTATAATGACGTATCTTTGCAATAGTTATGGGTCAGAAACCGAAATATACATTGTGCTGAGTACGATAATTTGGTAACGCAGTACTCATGAAGACCCAACCAATCCTCTTTGTGGCCCTTGGAAATAGTTGTTTTGAGAGCCTGAAGCGTCTGAGACCAGGGACCCTGAGGTTGGTACTGTAAGACATTCTCGCTTCTCACATCAACTATTTCTAAAGGTCAAAGAGGGGGTCAGTTGGGTTCTAATGAGTGTTTCTTTAGTTTCACGGTACAGAAGAAGGGTCAAACTAACACCAGGGTCATAAAACTACTCCTGGAAATGCATACAACTCCTACGAAGGCCTTGTCAAATATGTGTTCTTGGGCGGGGAAATGTCTTATGATAGGACCCTTAGCATCCTCAAAGGGGGAAGGAGCACAAACGGGGTCTATTACCTTTACCGTGTGTTCTAATTAATTAATGTTACCTGAGTCGCCGTATGTCTTCCCAGGTGATTAGTTAGATGATTAATTAGGCAGGTAATTAGTTCCTCACGTGAGCTTCGATTTCGCCGATTATTACTGTTAAAAAAAAGAGTTAAATGAATAAGTTAAGCGTTGAAGAATAAATTAAGCGGTAAACAAATAAGATAAGGAAGACGGATAGGTATTGAGAGAGAGAGAGAGAGAGAGTCATACCAAAAAAGTGTAATTTTGAGCCTCATTTTTGTTGTTATATGTTTATAGAGAGAGAGAGAGAGAGAGAGAGAGAGAGATTCCTTCCCATAGCTCCAACACAACAAATCGGGTTCTTCGGCTTCTCAGCTTTCTGTTCTAGTTGAGAGACACTTCCATTTCACGCTCTCGACTCATGACCGTGAAAAGGCAAGTTCCCCCTCTCTTTACCTCTCTCTCTCTCTCTCTCTCTCTCTCTCTCTCTCTCTCTCTCTCTCTCTCTCTCTCTCTCTCTCTCTCTCTCCTCGTAATAGCGTTTTTCCTTACTTTTTTCTATTTTTTTCTTAATTTGACGAACATTACCTGCGGGCCGCCGATAATTAGTGTAAAGAAGTAACATTAAGCTAGAAAAAAGGAAGAAAAAGTAGTGAAAATGGGCATATGAGAACCAATACCAGATTAAGACTCATACTCTTAATCAAATATATCGTCGCCTTGGAACGTTAGCTTGAAAAGGCTCTCTCGTAGAAGGTGCCAGGTATTCCAGGGACTGTTTTCTGATCCTAACGATATTCAAACACGACTTCTGCTCCATGAACGAGAAAAACACCAATGAAAACCTGGGTAACATTCTCTATGGCATTTTAAAATAGTCGTAACAAGGTCCAGATAAGTTTAAGACCCCTCAGCACATTAATATAAGCAAAAAAAAACTCACCTGTACCTCACTCCTATATTACCTGTGTGTCTTTTTACCTTACTGTTGAAATGTCTCTCTTAACCGTACTCAAAATAGCCCTTCGACACGTTAATATAGGCAACAAATTACACCTTACCTCACCTTTACTTACCTTTAATCTTACCTGTGCTCCCTTGAATACCTTGTTAATCTTCTCTATGGCATTTTGAAATACTCGTAATTGGGTCTAAATAAGTTTAAGACCCCTCAGCTCATTAATATAAGAAAGAAAAAAACTCACCTTTATCTTACTCCTATGTTACCTGTGTGTCTTTTTACCTTACTGTTGAAATGTCTCTCTTAACCGTACGCAAAATAGCCCTTCGACCACGTTAATATAGGCAACAAATTACACCTTACCTCACCTGTACTCACCTTTAATCTTACCTGTGCTCCCTTGAAAACCTTGTTAATCTTCTCTATGGTATTTTGAAATACTCGTAATTGGGTCTAAATAAGTTTAAGACCCCTCAGCACATTAATATAAGCAAAACAACTCACCTCTATATTACTCGTATATTACCTGTGTGCTCTTCTTTTTACCTTCCTGTTGAAATGTCTCTCTTAACCGTACCTAAAACAGCCCTTCGACACGTTAATATAGGCAACAAATTACACCTTACCTCACCTGTACTCACCTTTAATCTTACCTGTGATCCATTCTTAGACTCACTGTTGATTGCCCCTTAACTTACCTTACCTTTATCTTACCTGTGTGCCCTTCTTTTGGCCTCACCGTTGAAATGTGTCTCCTAAAGTAACAAAAATAGTTCCTGGGCACATTAATGTAAGCAACAAACAACACCTTCCCCTTTATCTTACCTGTGTGCCCTTCTTTTGGCCTCACCGTTCAAATGTCTCTCTTAACGTACCAAAAATAGTTCCTGGACACACTAATGTAAGCAACAAACAACACCTTCCCCTTTATCTTACTTGCGTGCCCTTCTTTTGACCTTAGCGTTGAGATGGCTCTCTTCAACGCACCCAAAATAGCTCAGTCTGGCCCACGGAAGACAACACTAAAGTTACGTAATGAAAGACCAAAACATCGACTTCGTGCCAAACAGGAGTCAGTTTTTCCCCTCCTCCTCCTCCTCCTCCTCTTCTTCTTCCTCCTCCTCCTCTTCTTCTTCTTCCTCCTCCTCCATGACTCGGCATTCCCCTCATAAGCCTCGAACCTTTAACATTCAGCATTTATCAGCCACACGCGTTTTTGTTTGGTCTGTTCCGCTCCTTTCCGCATTGCTGCCGAGAAGAAATGCACCCCACCCACCCCCCTTCTCTCTCTCTCTCTCTCTCTCTCTCTCTCTCTCTCTCTCTCTCTCTCTCTCTCTCTCTCTCTCTCTCTCTCTCTCTCTCTCTCTCTCTCTCTCTCTCTCTCTCTCTCTCTCTCTCTCTCTCTCTCTCTCTCTCTCTCTCTCTCTCTCTCTCTCTCTCTCTCTCTTCGACCTACTTTCTCCTTTCAATATCTTCATCTCTTCTTTCCTTTCCTAATATCTCCAAGTTCTCACCCTTACCCTTGACTGCCTGGTTCTGACCCCCCTTCTCTCCCCCTCCTTCTCCCCCTCCCATGCTTTGTCTCCCTCCCTCCCTCCCTCCCTCCATCAATCTCTCTCAGTCTCCCCTTCCCTCCTCGTTCTCCTTCTCTCCGCTTAAACACGCTTATGCAATTGGTAATGTATGCAGACACACACACACTCTCTCTCTCTCTCTCTCTCTCTCTCTCTCTCTCTCTCTCTCTCTCTCTCTCTCTCGTTATCTATTATTCTGCTAAACAGTACATTTCCGTTCTCTTTTCTCTCACCTGAAACACCTGATCGGTTGTGTAATTAAGGAAGGTAATTAAGTTATATATTAGTAAGATAGACACAGAGGATCAAATTGTATCATTATCATCACTATTATCATCAAATACAACAGTAGAAAACAACGGTATGATAAACAACGTGTGTCTGTGTTGCAAGGTATTTATCATTATCAAGAACAATAGTAAGATAGAAAGATATTGTTTACATGTGTCTGTTTAGCAAGGTATGCCCACAACAGCTGGTGGCCTCTATAGCATTAGCGGCCACCCATTCACGTGCTCCCCCGACCCTCCGTTGCTTCACCCCACCCATCGCCCTTTCCGACACGGCTGGGACGCGGCCAGGAGTAGTTTGTCGGCCGTCCAAATCTGTGTCAAGCGGTACAAGTCACAGGTGTTTGGAAAGGGCTACTACAGTGACACCCTTAACACACACACACACACACACACAGCTGATTCAGTCGTCATTGCTCTTTTTGCCTTTCCTCTCCTCTCCTCTCCTTTCCTCCTCTTCTCCTTTCCTCCCTCCTCTCCTTTCCTCCTCTTCTCCTTTCCTCCCTCCTCTCCTTTCCTCCTCTTCTCCTTTCCTCCCTCCTCTCCTTTCCTCTCCTTCCTCTCCTACAGCTGATCCAATCGTCCTAGCTCTCCCTGCCTTTCCTCTTCTACCTCTTCTCTTCTCTCCATCTCCTCTCTCTCCTCTCCTCTCCTCTCCTCTCCTCTCCTCTCCTTTCCTCTCATCACCTGCTTGCTCCACCCACCCGGATACGAAACAATTGATGTCGTTACAGCTATGCAACTAGTTTTAACACACACACACACACACACACACACACACACACACACACACACACACATACGCCATGCCCTTGAAACACAATCACAAATTAACTTTTTTTGTCTCCTGTGCTTGAGTGCGAGTATTATCTCCAACTAATCGAACACACACAGACAGGAAGGATGAAGGGGAGGGAGGAAGGGGGAGGGGGGTGGGGTGGAGGGGGTGGAGGACGACTTTGAAGGTTGGGCCGCGTCGTGCAAGGGACTAATGAAGAGCAGGGAACGTCTTGGGTTTTGTTGGGTGTCTGTTGGGATGCTTTGTGTCCCTCTGTTTGGCTTGAGTTTTCTTCGTTTTCTCTTCTCTTCTTGTCTCTTACATTCTATTCTCTCTTCTTCTCCTCTCTTCTCCTGCTATGACTTGTGTAACCTAATATGTTTTGGCTTTACTTCTCTTCTCATTTCTTCTCTTCTCTGTCTCTTGAATTCCCTTGTCTCTCTAATATGCCTTGACTTTCTTCTCTTCTCTGCTCTTCTCTTCTTCTTGCATTGCCTTGTGCTCCTCGATATGGCTTGGCATTTCTTCTTCGTATGGCTTAAAAGGAAAAACAAGCCTTCTCAGCTGAAGCAGTATTTCATTAAAGGCAAAATCAATGGGGATGAGAGAGCGAAGATTCCAGTTAACTCTTGCATTAGAAAGAAGGACGAGCTGTACTTGAATGAAACGCAGCAAAAGAGAGGGAGGAGGAGGAGGAGGAGGTGGACAGTACACAAGGACAAATGCTAATGAGGAGGAGGAGGTAGCTGAGTGGAGGTGGAGGAG
Organism: Eriocheir sinensis; assembly: GCF_024679095.1. Classification (NCBI taxonomy): domain Eukaryota; kingdom Metazoa; phylum Arthropoda; class Malacostraca; order Decapoda; family Varunidae; genus Eriocheir; species Eriocheir sinensis. Next base: position 6,454,041 of record NC_066556.1, on the reverse strand, counting down.
GTGGAGATGGTGGTGGGTGGTGATGAAGCTGACAAATATAGAAGTGATGCATACGTAGTAGGTGTGGTGGTGGTGGTGGTGTTGTGGTGATGAAGGTGGCGGGGGGACGAAAACGTGACTGGTAGTGGGTGGGGCGT
>NC_066556.1:6401404-6448904 GCF_024679095.1 Eriocheir sinensis | reverse complement strand
GCCACACCCGCCACACCCCGAGAGGGAGACAGGGAGAGCAGTGTTGTCTGTGAAGGCCTCGTGAAGCCCCACTTCTCCCCCAGTGACTCTGTGCTGACCGACAGCGGAGTGTCGGAGATGACCAACACAGAATCAGATTATTCAGACTCCCTGGAGCAGGACGACGAGGACGCCAAGTCTTCTCCGGACGGTGTTCAGCCCCCGTCCAGTCCATCCTCGAGGACAAAGAGTAAAGTGATTGACTCAGAGGACTCTGGCGACGGCTCGTGGTTTGACGATCAAGACACAAGCGACTTTTTCATCGACGTAAATCTGTCACACGACAACGGAATCGTCGAGTTTGATCCCAACGGTGAAGACTTCACGAACTGGGATGACGTCAAGTCCTTCTTCGAGGGTCTGATCGAAAGGCAGAACACCGAGCTGGACAGGATCACAAACTTTGAGTACAAGCCTAAGGTCCAGGACTCGTACACCCCCTGCCGCAGCCTGTCCTTCGACGAGGCTGAGAAGAAAGAAAAGTATGGCTTCAGCCTCTTCGAGGACGACTGCCTGCTGGACACCGAGAACCTGGTCGGCCCTTTCCCCGGCAGCCAGCGGCATGCTGGGCACGGCGCGGCGCCCCTCCCGCCATCCAAGGCGATCAAGTACAAGTATGAGATGCGCGATGAGTCGTGGGGTTATTCTAGTCACGAGCCGTACTTTGACGTGCTGACCGGCCGGCGCATTCTGTCCACCATATACGAGTTCGAGGTGTCGTCAGACGAAGACACAGATTCGGTGAAGGTGACAGACGACAGCTGGCACGAGGCGACCAGCAAGAGGCTTGACGAGGCGAACAGCATAATTGAGGAGGAGGAGGAGGAGGAGGAGGAAGAAAAAGAAGAAGAAGAAGAAGAAGAAGAAGAAGAAGAAGAGGAGGAAGAGGAGGATGCTGCGGATGGAATAATTTGTGGAGAGGAAGCGAAACAAAATGAGGAGGTGCCGATGCAGCGCGTCGATGCGGGCGGAGGCGACAGTTGTGGTGCAGCCGAGGCGTCGAGCGGTGACAGCGCATCACACGACGACTTAATATTGCTGTCAGAGCACGTCAGCGCCTCAGCCCCGCCAGCACGAGGGGAGGGGCGCGAGGAGGCCAGTGAGGGTGTTGAGGCGAAGAAAACTGTAGATAATCCAATGGACGGAAGCGAAACAGAAAAACAAGAGCCACACGTGATGACGGACAAACGCGAGGCGCCCGCTGCCCCGGCGCCAGAGTCTGCCCGTCGATCTATGGATGAAGGAACAGAAAGTGGAGATCAGGAGTTCGATAATCTAGTCAATCTGGAAGCTACGACGGAAACTTCTCCAAAACAAGCCGTGGGCAGCCGAGGCCCCGCCATAACGGTACACACAGGCGGCGGCCTTGAGGGTTTAGGCCCCGCCAGCGATGCGGAGGAAGGGAACTGTTTAGGAGAAGACGAGGAGAAAACAGATAGTGGCGACAGAGAGAGAGGGACAGATGGAAGTGATAAAGAGAGATGGACAGATGCTGGTGACATGAGCGGCCCACCAGCTGAGGTGACCCACGAGGTGCCTTCCCATAGTCTCGCATCAGCTGACTCGCCTTCACCGCCGCGAGAGTCAAGGCTTCGTGATGACCTACCCGACCTGCGCCTCGAGGCCAGACCCCACTCACCCCCATCGGCAGGTCCGGAGGGGGCGGCGGGACACACGACACCGCAGTCTCCGGGAAGCACCGTCGCAGGTGAAGGTGTGCGTCACGAGGTGTCGTCAAGAGAGGCCAGCGGGGAAGGGAAAGGATACGTGATCTCCCAACCCAACGAGGCCGCGAAGGACATTAGCAGTCCGGCTGAGGCTGACAGAGACACCAGCCTCTGTTTAGTCAGCCCCGCGCCCCTCCGCCCCGCTGACGCCCCTGCCAACCACTCCTCGGGCATGCAGAAGGAAGCGGAGTCGCGAACGGAGAATAATAAAAGTGGCGATGAAGCAACGCTCGCCCGGGAACCTTTCACTCGCCCCTCCGCTCCTGACGCCGGGAGGGACCTGAAGGGGGAGAAGGCGCACCTTGCAGCCACCGACGCCCTCATCCGAGAGTCCCCTGAGGATCCCAACACCTGTGAGCCTCCCTCGACTGTCCCAAGCGGCGAGGAAAACATTACAGAACCTCAGAAACACGCCGAAGAAGCACATGACGTAAAAGGCGATGATCAGGAACGTACCAAAGTATTATGCGGTGACGAAGACGCTGACGTCACTTCCTTACCCGTGACAAGCACCCCCGAGCCGCCCCTGAGGCCCCACAGGCGGACACATCACCTCATCACCTCGCCACAGATTGCCAAAGAAGCTGGTGGTGAGAGCGTCCCTGTGGCTTCTGTGGTTGATAGCAGCGCCTCTGTTGATTCTTCGGTAACTTCATTGGGCACCCCGACGATCCCTGAGGCCGGGAGTCACGAAGGGCATGCAGGGTGGGACGCCTCCGGAAGTCCTCAAGGCCACCCAGACACGCATACCCCAGAAGGTGACTGGAAGGAGCGGGTGCTGGAGGAGGAGAGGGAAGGGAAGCTGCCTGAGGACTCCGCTTCCCCGCCCAGTCTGAGGAAAGAGGTGAAGGAAACGATGGAAAAGGAGGTGGAGGAGAGTGTGCAGACTGCCAAAACGCTTCACTCTCTACTACAACAAAAGGAAGTGGTCACGCTGAACACCACCACCACCACCACCACCATCACCACAGCCAGGGAGACCGAGACCGAGATAGTCCCTCCTTCAAGAGACAGAGACGAGGTCCACGTTGAGAATAACAAAGCAATCTCTCACCACCAAAGAAGACCGACGCAGCCTCCACCTCTGCCTCCACGGTCTCCCATTATCCACAAGCTCTACCGCAACTCCACCAGCCCCTCCACAGCACCCACCGTCAACCACACAGTTAACAAGATGGACACCGTAACCCCCGCCCATGAGGCCTCACCGTCGCCGCATAAGCCCAAGCGGTCCTCTCGTAGCGAACTGAGGAAGCAGATAACTAGTCACGCTCACATCCTCGACCCTGAAGGCGGCGAAAGGAATGGCAGTGTCTCCGTTACGCCCCCAGCCAGACCCTGCAGACGCAAACACAAACCAGGGACGACCACGAGCAGCGTCACACAAAGCAAAGCTACCGTGAAACAAGAAACAACAGCCACGAAACTTAGTGAAACAGAGACCATCAACGACAGGCTAGACGGCGACGCTGAAACACAAGAGTCAGCGAAACGAAACGGCAACAACAACAACAACGAGCCGGAGACGGAAAACGCAGCAGTGAGAGGAAACAAGAACAGTGATTGCAGGCTGAGTTCCCGTGTGACTGATGCAGAGGAAGCGGACCAGACCAGAAGCGATAGTAGGTTAGACACGATAGAAAAAATACCCCAGGATGACAGGCTGAATGGAGGCAGTGCAGAGGCTGAGACGAAGCGGGGAAGTGATAGTGGGTCAGGCGGGCCGGGCGGAGAGGAGGAGGAGGTGGTGGTAGCAGGGGCAGGGGAAGGGAGAGGCCGTGGCACCATCAGCACCCGAGAGCAGCCTCGCGCGTGTGCCTCGCCTGCCGCCAATACCAACAGCCCAGATGACGCAGCAGCGGACGTGCGGGAGAAAGGATCGGCGCAAGAGGAGTCAGGGAACGCAGCGAAGGGTCACACAGCGGGCATTAAAGGAGATATTAGGCAACGCGAATCCAAGGTTGTAGGAAAGAGTGAGCCGATGCACAACGAGGCTCGAACAGAACCACTGGAGGCGGGGAAGGAGAAGCATCAATCTTCTGGAGACGACGACCCGCCTTCCCGCCCTGCGTCGCCACCCCCTGACACTGATCACCCTGTGTTTGAGAGTGAAGGAAGACCCGGAGAGTCACCGCTCGGCCTCACCCTCAAATGGGATCACTACGGCAAACCTGACGCCAGAGAACCAATCGAAGCACCTGGTGGGGAGGCCGATACGAAGGTGACGTTCCCCCCGGCGGCGGTTGGCGAGGCGCATATTGCTCCCCCACGACGGAGAAGGAAAGTGTCATCCTCACGCAGCCTACAGCAGGAGGACGCTGCCATCGAGCCTGACACCGGCCAGACCCTGACGAGGCCCATCCCCCCGGTGCGACGCAAGAGGCAGTTCCTTTCACTCCCTCGCCCCCCCAAGAGCAAACTGCGCCCTTGTGACGTGTCTCCGAGTCTCAGCACGTCTGCGCTCGCCCTTGCGTCCACCCCAGAACGTCGGGCTGCCACCCCTCCCCTCAGACCGACTTCCTACCCCTCGACTCCAGCAGCGGAAAGCCCAGTGCTCCCGTTCATTCTCCAGAGACCGAATTCCTCTCCTCCTGCGGCGCCTGCGACCTCTACCCCCACGACTTCTGCAGCAGGGAGTCCAGCGTTCCCGTCCACTCCCATCAGACCGGCTTCCTCTTCTGCTGTGCCTGCAACCTCCACCCCAACAACTCCTGCGACAGAAAGTCCAGCGCCCCCGTCCACTCCTACCAGACCAGCTTCCTCTCCTGTGGTGCCTTCGTCTTCCACCCCTGCGACTCCTATAGCGGAAAGTCCAGCATCGACCCCTCTGAGCCCAGCATCCACCCCCACGAGTTCTGGAGTGGAGATTCCCAACCCTTCAATTCACCGAAACGGAGTAACATCTTCAAGGGCAAGCCGAGCCAAGCCGGCGGTCAAGATGGATTTCGAGTCTGAAGCTGCCCGAAGGATGTCCACAGGCTCGACGCCGGAGGAGCGGAAAAGAAGGACTCTGAAAAAGGCCCTGCGGAGAACGGGGTCGCTGAAGGAGATGTTATACACGCAGCTGCAGCATAGGTTGGATAAGAATTCCCGCGGAGAGGCAAGCGACGGCCTCAAGACGAAGTACTTCCCAAAGATCTTCCACCGCAAACAGAAGCTCTACGACATGAGCTGCCCTTCGGAACACGACTCGGAGATCCCAATGCCCGCGCCGCCCCAGCAACACCTAAAATCTGAAAGTACAGAGACCTTCGCCACCTTGCTGTCCTCCTACTTCCCGCCTGACATGGAGGAGCAAGCCAACGCAGACGGGGAGACGAAGAACAGATACATAACATTCGAACACAGTCCTTTTGATCCTCCCACCAATGCCAGTAAAGGGAAGAAAACGTCCCTATCTGAAAATACGTCTCTCCCTCACGCTCCCCTCCCAGCCTCCGCGAGCGATACAGAAACAACGGCGCAGCTGCAAGAAGGGAACACCAACGCGGGCTTCCTGCACGATGAAAGCGACGCCAAAGTGAAGGATTCTCCACTCGACGGTGACTCGGCCAACACACTGAGTTTCCAGGGCGCGAGTGACGCTGAGAAATCCATCTTGACTTCGGTTATCGTGGAGGAGTCGCCAGAAGAAAAGGACAAAAAATATGATGAAAGTTGCCGCCAGCCGCCACAAGAAGAACCAGAACCACAAAAGAACACCACCGAGGATGCGAAAGAACCAACAGTGGACGGAAAGGACGCGGAAACAACAACGCTTGACGACAGACTGAACGGCGAGGCGACCGAGCCAGACGCGGACCACTCCAAGGACTGGCAGACGCAGCAACGACACCACGACCTTTACGCCTCAGGGGAGAATGACGCCCCTGGCCCCTCCTCTCCTCCTCCTCCTCCTCCTCCCACAGACGAGGAGGGCCATGCTGAGGGCCTCGAGGAGAGCCACGAGCAGGAGCCAGCGCGGCAAGCGGGGGCCGTGTGGGAGCCTCCACACGTGAGCCTCCGAACGTGGGCCGAGCGGCAGGGCATCAAGAGCCTGACGCTGCCGCCGCTGCGCCTGAGGGCCACGCGGAGCCCCGGCCTGGAGGAGCTGGACTACTTCTGCGACAGTGATAGTTCCGAAGAGAGAGGTAATAACCGTACTAAACTATCGTTGTAACTCTTACTGTTAGTGTCGCCGCCGCTGATGATGATAATGATGTATTTTATTACTTAACCGGTGTGAAAAGTGACTTGTACTAATACACTACTATACCAACTGTATACCGATTATGTTATTGAAACCGATGATTGAGTGTGTGTGTGTGTGTGTGTGTGTGTGTGTGTGTGTGTGTGTGCTGGCACGAGATTACATATGCACACTTCCTCCAATTGACATATATTACACGAATTACATTACCACACAGAGGTTAAAGAAACAAACCATCTTTCAATTAAAATAAACTAATATATTTGCTAAAGGAAACATAACAAAAAAATATTAACAAGTCTGGAATGCGGCGCCCCTCCCGAGATGATGGTGGCTGCGGTTGGGGGGCGGGAGCGGGGGAGAAGGGGGGGGTGGGGGGAGCTGTAAGGTGCTGGGGGCAGATATGTCACGCCAGTCGCCAGTCACGCCGCGGCGGTTCTATGGGCCGGAACACCGATACGAGGCGATAAGCTGCGCAGCGAGGGCCCAGAGTGACACAGGACCGAGAGGAGTAAGCGCCCCGACCTCCACATCGTCGAGTTAGTCCCCATCCTCGTCTTCCCTCGGCCTCCACCACCCAACGTTGCCAAAATATCGTACTCAGAACATCGCAAGTATCAGTTCTAGGGACCGAAACTTTTCTACCCACACAGATAACGAAATTCCAGTTAAAGTTCTCGTTAAAACCATTACTTATTGGCGTCTGTTTGCGATAGCTGTGAGTCAGAATCCGGGAAATACGATGTGCTGAGTGGCTGAGTACGATAGTTTGGTAACGCTGCCACCACCCCGCTGTCCTCCCGCACGTCAGCCACTGGGGTCTAAAATTCCTCCCCGTGTGTATTAGCATCATTTAGTCACATTTTATCTCCTCATTACACGGGTTCATGTCACCTGTCTGTGGTGCTCAGTGATGCGACTTTAAATTTCCCGACATTGCGTACGATTTTATGCTTCTCAACGCCTCAAGCAGCCTTTAACTTGTCAAGACTGTATGCTCCTTTAAACTTGACAAAACTGTATTCCCTTTAAACTTGTCAACAATATATGCCTCTTTAAATTTGTCAACACTGTATTTCCCTTTAAACTCGTCAAAACTGTATTCCCTTTAAACTTGTCAACAATATATGCCCCTTTAAACTCGTCAACACTGTAAGCCCTTTAAATTTGCCAAAACTGTATTCCCTTTAAACTCGTCAACACTGTAAGCCCTTTAAATCTGCCAAAACTGTATTCCCTTTAAACTCGTCAACACTGTAAGCCCTTTAAATTTGCCAAGACTCTATGCCCCTTTAAACTAGTCAGCACATATATTTCCCCTCCTGTCAACACTGTATTTCCCCTTCCGTCAACACTGTATAACCCTAAACTTGCCGAAACTGCGCCGGGGGGCCTCAGGAAGCAGGGTGAGCCGGGGCGGGTCGAGGCGGGGCGGGGCGTGAGGCTGCTTATGAATCACGTAATGAGTCTACACAGGCGGTTAGTGAAGCTTCAGGTGGGGCGGAAGAGTGGATCAGCCTCTCGCCTCTGTCCTTAAACTACGGGACTTGAAGGCGTCGCAGGGGCAGGGAGGGGACGCGGACGAGGGAGACGAGGCGTGGAGGTGGTGATGGAGGACCTGGTTGTGGTGTGGAGGCGTGGAGACAAGAGACAATAGGTTGAGGAATTGACATCACCGTTTACTTGTATCTGGCAACGTTGCATCCACAAGTGTTAGGTGAGAGGGAAGGTGTGTGTGCGCGCGTGTGTGTGTGTGTGTCTGTGTGTGTGTGTGTGTGTTTTAGGTAGTCCCTTTAAACTTGCATCCGAGGCCAGAGCAACCCTAAAACTTGTCGCTTTATCCCGTAGTGGTCGTGAAGGTGGGTTTTTTTTTACCTGACTCTTATAAGGTTTAATTAGCACAGAGAGGTTCAAAGCACCCCGGCAGCCACAAAGAAAGGCGAGTCGAGCTGTCCTTGAGTGTGTGTGTGTGTGTGTGTGTGTGTGTGTGTGTGTGTGTGTTTTATACTGTCTTGGACCAGATTACAGTGATTATGAGACGCACCGAGGAAACAAAGAGATTAAAACATTGAGACTTAAGAAAAAAAATTGAGATTAGATTAAGAACAGAGAGATTATAACGCTGAGATTGAAAACACACGTAGATTAACAAGATTAAAAGAGAGATAAAACGCACGATGACTAATAACAAACGGAGATTAAGAACACAGAGAATAAAAACACGGATATTAAAACACAGATATAACAACACACGGAGGTAAAACACACGGATATAATAAAAACGAATAGATAAAAATACACGTAAATTAAGAACACTGAGATTAGACTAACAGATAAAAAAAACACGGAGATTAAAACGAAAAGATTAAAAAAACATAGAAATTAAGAACACTGAGATTAAAACAGCGGAAAAAACGACACACAGAATATAACACAAAGAAATTAAATGTTCATGTTACTTCAATCATTACTCAGGACACTTATTCGAAGTTTTGCAGTGTTACCAAGTGTGTGAGTCTTGGTTCCATGTTTGATTATAAGCGAGAAGACGAACCGATAGAGCCAAACCAAATGCTAGTTCGTTCGTTCGTTTGTAACTCTCTCTCTCTCTCTCTCTCTCTCCCCTGAACCAAATACGCTTTACTTTATAGATCCAAATTATCATGTAAAATCCCCATGAGTTTTTTTTGTTTTTGTTTTTCTTTTTATAATCTTCGTAAGGGCACGGCCATGCACTCGCCTCCCTCCCTCTTTTGGCAGGTAAATGAATTAACTTTTTCTTACCTTTTGACACTTTTACCTGGGGTGTAGGGGAGACCAGGTGACGCAAGATTAACTGTCCGATGGGTTAACTTTTTTTTTTTACAGTCAAGGAAACAGCTCAAGGAAAAAAAAAAAAACAATGAAAAAAAGTCCGCATATCACTGATCCTAACTATTTATTTGTGTATGTTTTATTTATTTATTTATTTTTATTTTTATCGTTTATTGAGACAGTCTTTCCACACACACAATACATAAGATTACCGAAAAAAACAAAATGCTAAAATAACAAAGACAATGAAATAATAAACCCACAATCATTTACATTATTTTTATTATTATTTTAGTCAATCCGCAAAACCTGTCCACAATAAAATAAAATAAAACTAACCCACAACCAAATTTCAATTCATATAGAAACATAACTTATACATCTTACAAAGTCATTCTCCGCTAAACCAAAACAATAACAAGGATGCAGATCTTCGTAAATGCATTGCAGAGAGGGAGAGGATGTGTAAGTGCGTGTAAGGTTGTGTAAGTGTGTGTGTGGTGTGTGTGTAGCAACGTTGATCAGAAGACGGATGGACTAATTGGCAGTCGGGACGTAGGCAGGCACACAAACACAAGGAGCTATATACAGTGCGTCCAGTACAGACCAGAAAGCTGATGGCGCCCCGGACGGAATGCCAAGAGGTCCGCGAAGTCACATGACGAGATCCAGGTGACGCAAGGGTGACCAGACGACTGATGAGGGAAGAACGGCAGGGAGAGAATGCAGAATGAAAAGAGATAGAGATCTGTAACACCACTTTCCTAATCTTTTATATTTCGTAACAAACTGATATTGAAGCTGCCGGAACAGAATGCAGAATGACAGCACGCACCGAGCCGAGATAGAGATTTTCAACACCTCTTTCTTCATCTTTTATGTTTCGAAACTGGCACTGAAACAAACAAAAATTGACTGTTACTGAACTGAAATGAACGGAAACTGATCTGAAACTGAGCTGAAACAAACTGAAACAAACTAAAATTGACTGATACTGAGCTGAAATGAACGGAAACTGATCTGAAACTGAGCTGAAACAAACTGAAACAAACTAAAACTGACTGATACTGAACTGAAATGAACGGAAACTGATCTGAAACTGAGCTGAAACAAACTGAAACAAACTAAAACTGACTGATACTGAGCTGAAAGAAACTGAAACTGATGCTCAAATTGAACTGCAACATACCAAAACTAAACTGAATCTGATACAAAACTGAAATATAATGAAACCTGAGCCTGGAACTTATATTGAAACAAACTAATACTGATACCGATCTGATACCGTTGATGCTAGAATTAGATTAGAAGCTTAACTTTCGACATACTGAAGGCTATCTTACTCAAAGCGCAATAGTGGAATTAAATATAAGTTGTTGATATACAAAAGTTCAGTACTGGAATTGCATACTAAATTTCTGGCATACCAAGGGTTGTAATATCTTATTCAAATCGTCATACTGAAATTAGATGAAAATTGTTGATATACTAAAGATCAAAATGTCACAGTAATCGTAAGGTTGAAGAAATGATGAATAGAGACAGAAAGGAAAGGAAATTAGACATCAGAAAGGATAGAAAACAAAGTCGTGTGCTCAGTGGAATCCGATCAAAGGTAATGATAATACTAAAGGTCATAACGTCACAGTAATTGTATGTTTCTAGAAGCGACAAGCAGACACACAAAAAGTAAAGTAAATAAGAAAGATGAAGGGACAGAATGCGAGCGAACTGTAATCTGAAGTGTCTTGCCGCCAAACTCAAATCGTGATGCCGCACAATAATCCTGTTTGTAGAGGCGGTAAACAGAGACATAAGGGAAAGCAACAAGAAGAGACACAAAGAAAAGTAAATAAGAAAGATGAAGGGACAGAATGCGAGTGGTGTAATCTGAAGTGTCTGAGCTGCCGTGATCATAATGCCACACAATAATCCTGTTTGTAGAGGCGGTAAACAGAGACAGAAGGGACAGTGGTTAAGACACACAAAGAAAAGTAAATAAGAAAGATGAAGGGACAGAATGCGAGCGAAGTGTAATCTGAAATGTCTTAGCTGCCGTAATCATAATGCCGCACAATAATCCTGTTTGTAGAAGCGGTAAACAGAGACAGAAGGGACAGTGGTTAAGACAGACAAAAGGACAGAAAGAGAAGTGAAGTAAGAGTGCTCTGGTTGAAGTAACTTAGCGGCCACCTGCGTGCCTTGTAAGGAATAACCCGCACCAAACGTGACTTGCCTTCCCGAGTTGTTGTGTATACCCTTTGTGTGTGTGTGTGTGTGTGTGTGTGTGTGTGTGTGTGTGTGTAATGACGGCGAGATAAGAAACACACACACGGTCGTTTGTCTGTTGCTGTTATCGCAAAGTCTACATAGCAATCATTCGTCAACACACACACACACACACACACACACACACACACACACACACACACACACACACAGCCTCAATACGACAGAACAAAAAGATAAATAAACGTTAATGTGTTTGGTATTGGCAACGAGCTGTGTGGCCGCGATCTGAGTAGCAAGCAAGCGCGTAAACATGACCCAGATATTCAATGGAACGCGTCTCTCTCACTTCCCCTTTCTGGCAGTGTTCGAGAAGTGGATTTGAGCTTCGGAGTTTAACCTATAACCTAGATCTTCAATGTAGCTTCTAACTCCCTCCCTCTCTAGTAGATTTGAGTTACCTTGGACAACTTAATCTAAATCTTCCATTCAACTCGTCTCTCTCACTTCCCCTTTCTGGTAGTGTTCGAGGAGTGGATTTGAGCTTCGGAGTTTAACCTATAACAGATCTTCAATGTAGCTTCTAACTCCCTCCCTCTCTAGTAGATTTGAGTTACCTTGGACAACTTAATCTAAATCTTCCATTCAACTCGTCTCTCTCACTTCCCCTTTCTGGTAGTGTTTGAGAAGTGGATTTGAGCTTCAGAGGATAACTTATAACCTAGATCTTCAATGTAGCTTCTAACTCACTTTCCACCTCTAGTAGTGTTTATAATGTCTGTAGATTTGACTTTCCTCGGACAACTTGCTCTAGATTTTCAATACAATTCATTTTTCTCATTTCCCTTTTCTGGCCCTGTTCGAGGAGTGGATTTGAGGATACCTTATAACCTAAATCTTCTGTACAACTCACCTAACTTACTTTCCCTCTCTCGTAGTCCTTATTCCTCTCCTCTGGCCTCTTTTTATTATTTTTTTTCGTCGAAGCAGCGTCTAGCGAGCTCTTTTGTTTGTTTCTTACCCTTGACCTGCCTCCCTTGCTTTAAAAGAAATAGCAGATGTTTAAGTTTCCGAGGGCACCTTAACCTGGCTCATCAATATAACTCATCTAACTCACTAACCCACTCTAGTTGTCTTTATAATAGCAGTAGATTTGAGTTCCCGAGGACGACTTGATCTAAATCTTCAATATAGCTTATCTAACTCACTTCCCCTCTCTTGTGGCGTTCATAATGGGTGTAGGTTAGGTTAGAATAGGTTAGGTTAGGTTAAGTTAGGTTGGGTCACGTAGATTCGAGTTTCCAAAAAAAAAATACTAATAATATAAAAAATGAAAAATAAAACCCCACAACTTTTCATTATTTTTTATTTTTATTTTAGTCAAAAAAAACCTGTCCACAATAAAATAAAAAAAAACTCATTAACCCACAACCAAACTTCATCTAGATAGAAACATAACTGATACATCTTACCTTTAACCGAAATCATTAACATAACTTATCTAACCCCCTCCTCATTTGTTTTGGCAATGTTCACAATACCAATCATTGACTCCTCTTGAAAACCACAAATAATTAGTCAGTGGGACAGTCAAGTGTTTTCTAGTTCTAGTTTTCCTTTTGGTGACAATGGTGGAGAAGAAAATGATTTATTCCCTTTCAATTGCACAGAGTAAAATGTTTTGTCTTCATGATATTGAGTCAAAACGAGGGAGAGAGGCAGTACCGTCTCGTGGAGGTTGTGTGGTGCAGGGGTTGTGGATGTGTGATTGTGGCTTTTGAGTGAAGCGTTCGAGTCTCCACCCAGGGCGTCAGATGGTTGAGAGGGATTGTTTTGTGACCTTAAAAAGAGAGTTAAGTGCTGTTCTTTTGCCCTGCGGTACGCCCTTTCGTGAACGCCTAACATTACACGGCTTTCATTTTTTTAAAGCTACAATAAAAAGCATGTCGTCTGGTTCCTATATTGCAGTAAATTGTAGGCATTTTGTGAACGCCTAACATTACACCGCTTTCATTTCTTATTTAAAACTATAATGAAAAACGTGCGCTGGTTCCTATATGGCAGTAAATTATAGGCCTTTAGTGAATGCTTAACGTTACATTTACTTTTCATCGCTGCAGCAAAGTGTGTCGTCTGTGTCTCATATCACAGTGTTGTAGGTCCTTTGTGAATGCTTAACTACATAGCCTTCATTTCTTTTTAACACTGTACTAGATAGCGTGTTCTCTGGTGTATAAATTGCATCAAATTGTAGGCTCGTCTTTGTATCACTATAACAATGTTTATCCTCTGTTTCTTATATGAGAGGGAGTTCTAGTTACATGGTTTTCATTCTGCTACATAATATAACAAATAGCGAGGTTCCCATTCTCCCGTTTTGACTGTTTTATGCCTTCCTGATAACTGTATCCCTTGCGTCTGTGCTCCAAGGGCGTAAAGGGTCTATTACACTGGGCAAATTTTCCGTGGATCTTCAGTCAAACCACGATTTCCGCTGCGTGGTTCTCATTTGTTTCTTGTTATTGCTGATGATGATGATGGTGAGTAATACCTCCGTCCTTCAAGGAAATCTACCGTAGCTTCGGAAGATCGTGGACACGTCAGAAAACCACGGAAATCTGAGAACCACGCCAGCGGAAATCGTGGTTTGACTGAAGATCCGCGGAAAATTTGCCCAGTGTAATAGCCCCTTAAGGTGGCTGAATATTATGAGGCAAATACTTTCCTAAGGTCACAAGAAGAGAAAAGGCCTATAAAACGGGATAGTGGGAACCCCGCCTAGTAAGCTCCTCGATTCTTATAGTATGGCGGGGAGTCGTAGCCCCAAGCAAACGTTCTTGATATATTCACCCCATCAACCCCTGGTAACCGCGACCCCTGGTAACCGCGTGACCACTGACTTTGGGTATTCAGGTGATGCTCTTCATCTGCGAGTAACGAGTCACAGGTGTTCTGAATATTGATTACATACGTGTGCGGGTGCAAGAGAGAGAGAGAGAGAGAGAGAGAGATGCTGTGTGGGAGTAAGTGGGAGGTGAAGCAACGTTGCCAAATTGTCGTACACTGAACATCGCATTTATCATTTTTAGGCTCCAAGACTGTCGTAACAACACAAATAACGATAGGAAATTAAAGTTAGGGTTAAAACTGCTAAATATTGATGGGTTTCGTTCTCTTTTGCTATAGTTATCGGTCAGAAACTACAAAAAGGCAATGCGCTGGGTACGATAATTTGGCAACGCTGAGGTGAAGTATCGTGTGGGAGAGAGAGAGAGGGAGAGCGGAGGTGTGTTACGGAGCGGAGTGACACAAATATTACTAACGAGACGCAAACAAGTGATCAAGTACCAAGTGACTCTTCTAACCCAGCGTGCGGCGTGAAAGTACATCAGATTGGATTCCCTGTATTGTAATTCTCCTCTGTATATCCTTTTCTTCACTCCTATCCCCATTTCCCACTTTCTCTTTCCTGCTGTCTACCTCCACCTTATCTAACTCTTTTCCTCTCTCTGGTAGGCTCTATGATAGCAGTTGAGTGAGTTTCTGAGGCTAACTTAACCTACCTCTATTTGTGTGTGTGTGTGTGTGTGTGTGTGTGTGTGTGTGTGTTCGAGCATTAAATTTGAGCATCCGAATATATCTTTTAACCCAAATTAGTAATGCAACTTATCTAACTCCCTTCTCTTCTGTTTTGGTCATGTTTATAATACCAATCGTTTCCGAGGACAGCTTTTACCAGGTGACGTGAAAATGGTAAGACTAATTAAGAAACATCAGGTGAGGATCTTAATGCGAGACGTCAGGAAGGATTTACTCTATAGGACTCGTAGGAAGGGGAGGCTTGAGGCTGACCCGAGGAGAAAGTGGAGGGGCTCAAAGTTGGTAAGAGTGATGAAGGAGTGTAGTGACCCTCTAAATCTTCCCATTTTCTTCACTTTCATTTCTTCAGCCTACCCTTCAACACACCACGCTCCCTATCTTAATGGGGGAGTCAGGTGGATTTACTTGGGAGTCGTGAGAGGCTTGACGAACATGAGAGGAATCGGGGGAAGGGAGTGAATTGAGCCCATGCATCCTAAGTCCCGTGATATCAGACGCTTTCAACTCTCAGAACAAATAACATCAAAGGTCACAAAGGAGATTAGTCTGGTTCTCACGAGTGTTTATTACCTTCATTTTTTTTTACAACAAAGGAGACAGCTCAAGGGCACAAAAAAAGGAAACAATAATAATAAAAAAAAAAGCCCGCTACTCGCTGCTCCTAAAAAAAGAATCATAAGAGGTGGCCGAAAGAGAGGTCAATTACTGGTGCAGAAGCCTGGTCAAACTATCACTAGGCTCATAAAACTACTCATGGAAATACCCACCACGATGTCAACGAAAGCCTGATCAAATGTGTGTGTTACCCCCGAAATGTTTGAGAATATGGGTCTTGCCAGTTTCGTCTCGTATATATCATTGTTCTTCAAGGCACTAAATCACCACTTCGCAAATCGATTACTAAACAGTTTACCAGATGACAGGAGGCGGCGCTTACTTCTATCAAAAGGCTTCTAAATGGTTCACGAGGGGCGTACTTAAGGTAAATCAGGGTCACGGTGAGGGAAGTCTAAATAGCGTTTTAATAAGTATAAGTAGTGACAGGGAGATAGAGACGGGGAAGAACCAAGCAGCCAGCGAGCCAGCCTGTCTCCCTCCCCCGCCAGCTGTGGATGTTTGTTCGACTTGTGCGCTCTTGGAATGAATATCGAGTTTGTCTGTCCCTGCGCAGGCTACAAAACACCCCCGTCGCTCTGCATGCACTGCTCGCTAAGTGGTGTTTTCGCGCCCGTGTTGGCAATGCTGGGTGTAACTGGCCTTGAGTGTATGTCCGTTTTGTTTTTTGTTTCCGAATATTACGAGTCTGACACTTGTTGCTAATGCTGTTTTTTTATATGGCGGGTGAGGTAATACTCGTTTTCTCACCTCGGTTGTGTATCTTTATCATATTTGTTTTTGAATATTACGAGTCTGTCTTTGTCTCTGAATATGACGAGTCTGACACCACCTGTTGCTAATGCTGTTTTTTTATATGGCGGGTGAGGTAATACTCGTTTTCTCACCTCGGTTGTGTATCTTTATCATATTTGTTTTTGAATATTACGAGTCTGTCTTTGTCTCTGAATATGACGAGTCTGACACCACCTGTTGCTAATGGCTTTTTTATGGCTGGTGAGGTAACACGCGTTTTCTTACCTTATAATCCGTGTCATCCATGTCTGTGAATATGACGAGATTCTTGCTAATGGTGTTTTTTCTTAATGACTGAAGAAGTAATGTTTTCTATCCTTTATTGTGGCTCCTATCATCATCATTATCAGCCTTGTTTGGGAGCATTACGTATTTGGCATCACTTATTGCTAATGGTGTTCTTTTTTATGTGGTTTGTGAGGTAAATAAATGTTTTGCTACGTTTATTGTGGCTCGTATCATTCATATGGCGCACGTGTTTTATTTTTGTATTGATGAACGCTTCCTTAACTAATGCATTTTCAATATGACGCTACCCACTGCATTTCAAGTCGTGTTTAACTCCTTGACACGAAGTAGAGATTCTTCCTTGCCTTCACCTGTCTCGTATAATCATTCGTGTAGCCCAGGTGTCTTGCGAATCTGTACTTATTAACGTTCTTTTCTTTATTGATACATTTTGAAGAGCATGACGCTACCCACTGCATCTCGAAGTCGTGTTTAACTCCTTGACACGATGTAGAGATGCGTCCTTGCCTTCACCTGTCTCGTACCCGTCATTCGTGTAGCTTAGTTATCTTGCGAATATATATTGATTAACGTTCTTTTCTTTATTGATACATTTTGAAGAGCATGACGCTACCCACTGCATCTCAAGTCGTGTTTAACTCCTTGACACGAAGTAGAGATTCGTCCTTGCCTTCACCTGTCTCGTACCCGTCATCCACGCAGCCCACGTGTCCTGAGATTCCGTACTAATTGACGATCTCTTCTTTATCAATTCGTTTTGAAGAGCGTGACGCTGCCCACTGCTTACCGAGTCGTGTTTCCTTCCTTAACACTTGAAATAAACACTGTCTCGTTCCATCATCCACTCAGCCCACGTGTCTTGAGATTCCGTACTAATTGACGATCTCTATTAATTCGTTTTGAAGAGCGTGACGCTGCCCACTGCATATCGAGTCGTTTTTCCTTCCATGACAAGCGAGATATGGATGTTTCCTCACCTTCACGGAGGCACGTATTCAATCTCTCTAACTGACGACCTTCAACCCGCCTTGTTCCGTTGATTAAACATGAGGAAAGCGGCGCATTTGAAGGCCATGCACACACACATTGAAGACACCAACGTTAGCTTTTATAGTGGAGGAAACTTAATATTCATCTCGGTAACTTGTATACGACGATTCTGACGCCGAGCTCACCCACGTACAATCGAAAGAAACCGCACACTGAAAGACATCCACTCACACTGAAGATACCAACGTTAGCTTTTATAATGGAGGAAAGTTTGGTTGGTATTATAAGACACATTCACCTCCCACATCAACTATTTCTAAAGGTCAAAGAGGGGGTCAATCGGGTTCAGATGAGTGTTTCTTTAGGGCCATGGTACAGAAGAAGGGTCAGACTACCACCAGGGTCATAAAACTACCCCTGGAAATGCTCACAGCTCCTACGAAAGCCTTGTCAAATATGTGAACTTGAACAACGAAATGCTTAGTAATTCGGCCCCTAATATATAACTCACGAACTTACACTACGATTCTAACGCCGAACTCTAACGTGCCTTCAAAAGAAACCTCATTGCTGTTATTCCCACCCTTTACAGACCTATAGACAAACCCCTTCCGCCTTGCACAACCCTCTTAACACCCCATACACGGCATCCCCTTCGTTGTCTAACATAAAGAAACACCTCATGTCCTTGTTTTCACACCTGAATACCTATATACACCCCTTCCCTTCTTGCCCAACCCTACATACAACCACGTAAACAGCATCGCCTAAGCTGAATCCAAAACCTGTGACGTCAAACTCGAATACATTACAAGGAGTCTGATCGTTCTTGTTTTCTCCTCCTTCAGATATCCGTTCTTTCTTGCGTAACTCCTCGTCGTAAAACATACTAAAATCTCATCACCTACATAGCCTCTTCAAGACCCGTGACATCGAACTCTTTATGCAGTACAAGAAGTCTCATCGTTCTTGTTTTCCTCCCTAAAGACCTGTGACATCGAACACTTTATGCAGTACAAGAAGTCTCATCGTTCTTGTTTTCTCCTCCTCCAGACACCTTTCCTTCTTGTAGAACTTGTCCTCTTAACCCCATATTAAAACCTCGTCACCTACATAGCCTATTCAAGACCTGTGACATCGAACTTTTTATCCAGTACAAGAAGTCTCATCGTTCTTGTTTGCTCCTTCTACAGACACCCTTCCTCCTTGCAGAACTTGTCCTCTTAACCCCATATTAAAATCTCATCACCTACATAGCCTATTCAAGACCCGTGACATCGAACTCTTTATGCAGTACAAGAAGTCTCATCGTTCTTGTTTTCTCCTCCTGCAGACACCCTTCCTCCTCGTAGAACTTGTCCTCTTAACCCCATATTAAAACCTCATCACCTACATAACCTATCCAAGACCTGTGACATCGAACACTTTATGCTATACAATAAGTCTCATCGCTCCCCTTTCCTCCTCCTCCAGATACCCCTTCCCCCGGTCCCCCTGTGGATTCCGAGAAGGAGGGGCGACAGGGGCTCCTCCACAAGGCGAAGAAGGAGGAAGACAGGACGCAGAAGGACAGGTGTGTGGAGGTGTATCCGGAGACGGTGAGGCAGAGACAACGGAACATGATGGCCGCTAACAACAAGGTGAGAGAGAGAGAGAGAGAGAGAGAGAGAGAGAGAGAGAGAGAGAGAGAGAGAGAGAGAGAGAGAGAGAGAGAGAGAGAGAGAGTTATGAATGGAAAAATAATACAAAGACGGGAAAGAAAGAAAAAGGAATGCGTGAGGAATGAAGAAAAAAAGTGAATGGTTGGATGGATCGCAAAATAAGATAAGGAGAGAGAGAGAGAGAGAGAGAGAGAGAGAGAGAGAGAGAGAGAGAGAGAGAGAGGGTAGTGCCCATGACAAGATTCCATTCTGTGTAAGAAATTAAGAACAAAAAAAAAAAAGAATGATGGACGTAATGAAGAAATGAAGGAAGGAAGGAAGTAGGAACAGGATTTGAGAGAGAGAGAGAGAGAGAGAGAGAGAGAGAGAGAGAGAGAGAGAGAGAGAGAGTAAGCCTTGACCCTCCACCCTCACCAAGGCCCCCACGCACACCCACGTCACCACCCCCTCGTTTGCCTCAGCGACTAGCGGTTCTTCGGAGGTGGTCATGGTGGTGGTGGTGCTGGTAGTGGTGCTGGTGGTGCTGGTGGTGGTGGTGGTGGGAGAGAAATGGAACTGTTGATGGTGGTGTTTAGTGAACCAGTCTTCATAACTACCATCGGAAAAGTTTTGTTAATTAGTCAAACAGGATCGCTTGTTGCTGACACCGTGCAGGTTGTCGGCTAAGGTACTGCTGGCCCTGGAGAACTTGATAACTTGGTCTCTAATAAGGTTTTGGAGGAAACAATAAAAAAAGGAAAGCATTAAGATAAACTATAGATATATGCTAATAGATGGTGTTGATAGTGATGGTAGTATGAGAGGGAATGATAGTGGATTAGTTAGAGGAAAAATAAAGAAAGACAGCATGACGAGAAACTATAGATGTGTTGATTGTTGTGATGATAAGGTTGGAAAGGGAAGAATTAGAAGCTACAGATATGCTACGTGGTTGTATAGGCAAAATAGAAGAAGCAGAAGAGTTAGAAAATGTTATAATAGGGTGAGAATCTTTAAAACTTGAATACCGTAGCACTGAGAGAGAAATTATCAATCACCTGTGTTGGTCGTGATGGAGATTAATGTATTAGAAAAAGAAATCATCCCAACAACCTTTGAATATGCTGGTAGTTGCAGTGAAAGAGACAGAAGAGTTAGAGAAGGTTATGATAGGGTGAGAATCTTTAAAACTTGAATACCGTAGCGCTGAGAGAGAAATTATCAATCACCTATGTTGGTCGTGATGGAGATTAATATATAAAATAATCATCAAACAACAACAAATAATATAGTAGTTTAGTAGAAAAAGAGACAGAAGAGTTAGAGAAGGTTATGATAGGGTGAGAATCTTTAAAACTTGAATACCGTAGCGCTGAGAGAGAAATTATCAATCACCTGTGTTGGTCGTGATGGAGATTAATATATAAAGAAATCATCCCAACAACCTTTAAATATGCTGGTAGTTGAAGTGAAAGAGGTAGAGGTAGAGAGATGAGAGGTAAGAAGAGGTAGAGGTAGAGAGATGAGAGGTAAAAAGAGGTAGAGGTAATTTTAACCTGAGGTAGAATTATTATAACTTATGCATATGAAAACCGAGAAAACAGAGCGCGTGATACATTAGAAAGAAAAGCAACACACTCAACAACCTTTAAATATTCCAGTAGGTATGGTGGACGAGCTCTCTAAAAGTCAACCGCATAACCATTTTAGACACTTAACTATAGCAAAGAAGACACTAATAATTAAACCTTTCAACGGTAACTATAAATAATTGTAGTTATTGGAGTGGAGAAGACAGTTTGGGGGTCGGAAATCGGAAAATATAAGAGGCTAAGTACGACAATCTAGAACGCAGGTCAGAACTCGCATGTTATGAATGATTAGAGCGTAGAAAATAGCCCCAGGAACCTTTAAAACACGCTGGTAGTCACGGTGGAAGAGATATCATAAGGTCTGAAGAATTAAACCTTTCATACATCACTAGAACAGAAAGTAACAGGGGAAAAAAATAAAGACAGTCAGAGATGCCAGATTATCGTACTCGGAGCATCATATTTACCGGTTTCTGCCCCATAACTATTGCCAAGAAACAGCAATAATTGACCATTTGAACGTTAACTATATACCAAGCCAGTTATTAGGG
Source organism: Eriocheir sinensis (assembly GCF_024679095.1). NCBI lineage: Eukaryota > Metazoa > Arthropoda > Malacostraca > Decapoda > Varunidae > Eriocheir > Eriocheir sinensis. The sequence continues at coordinate 6,427,874 of NC_066556.1, read as the reverse complement.
CGGAGGAGACAGTTTTGGGGTTTGGATATCAGCAAACATAAAAGGTGACGTACGAGAATCTGGCACGTTGGTCAGGTGAAGGAGGTGAGGGAAGGATCGAGTCGCATTAGTGCTTCGGATGACCTCGGCCACACTCACGCCAGTAATGCCACTCGTTGGTGCTTCAGTAGACGACTTTCACTTCCTATGCATGACCTTAGGCTGTTTCCCGCTTTGTCTGATGCTTGAATTCAAAGCTGCCAGATTGTCGTACTCAGCCTCTTATATTTGCCGACTTCCGCCCCCAAAAACTGTCTCGTGGACCCCAATAAGGAGATTCACTAATAATTATCGTTAAAATAGTTAATTCTTGATGTTTCTTGGCAATAGTTAGGCGTCAGAAACCGGTAAATACTATGCTCTGAGTACGACAGTCTGGCAACGGTGATAAATAATATGCTCTGAGTACGATAATCTAGCAACGGTGCTTGAATTATTTACCTATGCAAGCTTCCTCAAAAATAGTAAACTTAAGGTAATATGCAACAATTCCATACCTTTAATTTTGGCGCGTTTCTAATTTATCCACTAAGTAAACTTAATAAATACCTCCACTTCCCTGGTTTTCGATGCTTGAATGAATGATCTATGTAGCTATAAGGATCTTCCATAACAGGGGACATTAAGTAATTTGCATCCATCCCAGTCTTATTTTGTTCTTGTATTTTGATTAATCTGCCAAGTACGAAATAGCTGCTTCCCCTTCCAGTAGTTCATAGTCTGGTTATTTGAAGCTCCGAGTTTCGTATTGTAATCGGGGTTCACTGATTCACACACGTTATTTTGAAGCTATTCTGGGTAGTGATAGAGAGGCTGGAGAGGCGAACTGACGTGGCAGGCAGGCGATGGTAACGTAAAATCCCTTATATGTTACTCCTTTGTTTCTTTTCACACCAAGACGTGTCACTAAAACCAATTAAACCATCCGTCCTATCTTCTCTAGGTCGACATCCAGAACTGGGAAGCAAGCAACAACAACAACAACGAGAGCCAGAGTAGTCCTGCCAAGTCCAAGAAGTTCCTGCCCTCCGTCAAGGCCCTAAGGAACCAGTTCGAGGCCGGCAAGACGCCCAACGGGAAGACCGAAGTCAACGGGAATGTCACCCCCAACGGCACTAATGGCCACGCGCCCAGCCGCAAATCGTCGTCTTCTGCAACTAGCACGACGCAGGAGCCAGCCAGCACCTCCCCCAGCACTTACTCCCCCACCCTCAACACCCCCAGCGCCTCCGTGGAGAGCCTGGGATCGCCCGCTGAAGAGGTTCCAGAGAGCAATGAGCCCGTGGAGCCGATCTTCAACCAGTTCCGGAAGGTGGATCAGGAGCTGCGGGAATTGATGAGCAAGTCCCACTCCACCACAGGCTGGGACCCGGTGAGAGAGAGAGAGAGAGAGAGAGAGAGAGAGAGAGAGAGCATTCAACCATTCTTATGTAACCTTACCTTGCATTTCAATCAGGCCTATGGTATCAAGTCCTTAGTTTTCAGTATCTTTGGTTGCTCAGCGCTTATGGTAACAATGAAAGGCCTTACTGAAGTGAATAGAAATGAAGAAAGTTATATATGTGAATTAAGTGTATAGGTGTACTGTACATCTTTATCTCCAGTGCCCTCCCTTACGATAACTTCCCTTTCATGTCAAATTCTTCCACAATCCTCTGCGGCATCCTTTCACATACAAGCAAGAATGGCCTTCCTTTTCATAGCCCTGGACTCCCTACAAACATACCAACCAGAATGACTTTTGGACCCATTATCCTTAGTGTTATTGCATTATGACTGATGTCCGTACCTCCATGACTAAATAGTTTCTTATCCCACCTCCAGAGACCTCTGCTGAAGCGCCTCTACTACATCCCGGAGGCCCCCAAACTGCAGAGCCAGGGCACCACCTACGTCAACATCGAGGGCTACCTGGAGAAGCTTCCGTCGGGTCGCAAGAAAGCCACCTTCTGGAACGCCTGGAAGAGACGTTACTTCATGGCCAAGAACGGGATCCTCTACTACTACCAGGTGGGTGTTGACAGGAGTAGAAGCAGGTGAAATATCAGACTGGAGGCAAAGAACTAGACTCCAGGGCACATTACATTCTTTTATTATTTCCCTTCATAGTATTTCAGAATGGCAGTGTCAGAGTAGATGGATAGAATGCCTTGATTAACAGTACAATTTGTGATCTATTTCATGAAGAGAAGGAACTAGTGTGTAGAGTATTTGAAAATGGCACAATTAGACCTGAAATTGACCTCCCTTTTGTCCACTCTTTACTTCTATCTTTCTTTAGGAGCAGCGAATAGCCGGCTTTTTTTCCACTTGTTTTTGTTGCCCTTGAGCTGCTTCCTTTCCTGTAAAAAAAAAAAAGTGATCATAGGTTAACCCGGTAGCAGCGGGGATCATGTTTTTTAATGGTCCCTCCGAGTGAGAAAAATATCACCCCTCCCACAAACCATTTCATAATATATATCAAAGCATTTGTGATCAGATTATGTGTCATCTATTTTGGGGGGTTTATATCATGGCACAAATTTGGCCCGTCGTTGCTACACGGAGCCACAAATTTGGCCCATCGCTGCTACCGGGTTAACTGTACAATTCAGTGATTTAGTTTTTGAAGAGAAGGAACTAGTATGTGTATTTGTGTGTGACTGTTCTCTTGGTGCCCCCACAGAATGCACAGACAGACAAACCCAACATGAAGATGACGCTGATGGGCGGGAAAGTGGAGTGCATGGAGCCCAACATGGTCGGTGTGGACGATGGGGTGAGTATCGCTGCTCCTGTATATCTTAATTCCTTCCCTCCACTGGCATGAGGTGGTATGCAGGAGGTGTACAGTCAAATAAAACACAGTCGCCCAAACAATAATGAATGCTTACAAACAATAAACTTAGCAATCAACTTAACAATACTAGCAAATACCTTCATGACCACCAGGCCCTCACTTATTGTTTATTTATCATTCTGTGTTGTAATTAGCACAGAGTGAGAAGTATTATTTGGGTGACTGTGTGTGATACTTTTGGATCTTTCTGTGGTGGTGATGTGTTCAGATCTCAGGTTGTTTTGGGGACACTCACAGAAGGGACATTTGGGGTGCAGGTCATTTCTTGGGAAACACAACACTGGTGCCACAACAAGGAAACCATCTGGGTCAAGAAGATTTTGTAGAGCTCTTCATCAGTTTATGTACTTGGGAAAATCTTGCAGCACTGGTTTACAAGAATACTGAATGTAAAGCCCTTGATTTTATGTTCCACTCGGTTTTTATTAATGTTTTGATCCGTACTGGAAAAAAATATCCATAATTAAGTCAGCAAACTCTAGGAAATGAAGGGCTTCACATCTCAACACACCTCTGTTTCTGTCCACTAGAATGCTTTCCTACACCAGGATACATCACCATCTGTTGTACATACTCTGCCTTGCCCAACACAAAACAATGGATTGAGAGGATTTTAGTGATACACAAACTGCTGCCTTAGTACACTTCACGGCCACAATAAGTATCAAGTGTAGTTGAAGTTAGATATCTGAACATGCAAACGACAGTAGTCACCTTGCACTTTCTTCATTGCCAATAGCATGATGTTTATAAAGAATAAGTTAAGCAATGGACTCTACTGACAAATAGGCTGCGTTTACACCAAGCGAGTCACGTCGAGTCGAGTCACGTCAAGTCATTTGAGGCAATTCATATTGACGCAACTCCGTTTACACCGACTGCGTCAACCTGAGTCAAGTCAGTACTCAGTGACCCATTTGATTTCATGGAGAATGGATGCATGTTATCGTTTTCTTTTCTTTTTTTTTCTTTTTTTTTTCCATTGGCGTTTTTCAAATCCTTTTCTTTTTCTTTTCTTTTTAGTTCTATTCTTAATGTTGTTTTTCTTCATTTGTTTTCTTTTTTGGTGTTTTTTTTCTATCATACTTAAGTTGATGTTCGTGTGTCTGGGTGAGCCGCTTTCCTCCCAGAAGGGATCAGCGAGTTTTGATTTACTTCATGTTTTTGGTGACGGGTATAATTTCTTGGCGTATGCTTGAGTAGGATTGAACGTAACGGATGCTATATGAATGGTGTACATTGTTATTTACAAATATTGAAAATATACCTATTAAGTATATGAATATATCCACTGTCCCTTGTCCTACTAACATAGCTTTGTGATAGGCCCCAATCTTAACACTTTGTGCATTATATGTACATATGTATGAATGGTTGAGTGAATGGTGTGCATGCTGTAGGATGATACGTAAAACTGAAAACTTCTTTCCATAAAGCAGCGAAGACATCACAATCCCGGTGGTTAGGGTCACTGGAATCTTATACAGCAGGGGGCTTTTGAACTAAGTTGATTAGGAGTTCCACCAGCATGCTTGAACACACCACGGCAGACTCGCAGTGACTGACGTCAAAAATAGGTCCAGCCCTATATGTGACGTGACGCGACGCATCCGGTGTAAACGGTTTCTTTCAAAAACCCATACAAATCAGTGTTAAAACTGGGCTGGCGATTCATGATGCGTCACGAATCGTCATGACGCGACGCAATGCGACTCGACGCGACCCGCTGGGTGTAAACGCAGCCATAGTGCCAATGGTATTTGATGTTTTTTGAGACTGACTTTAGGATTTATGATTCATATCTTTCTTCATATGCAGTCATCAAGGGTTATTAACATGTCAATTATGAACTGTCAATATCTATTGAGTCAAGTCCTGATTAATTATGACAAAACATATATAACCCGCATTCTTGTGCATACATAAGTTCTCATTTCATTCCTCTCCTTAACCTTGCTTGGTTGGCTCCAACATCTGTGAACATGTGCCTAAATAATAACATGCTGAATGTGCTTCAGACCCTGTACCCTCCCTGCCTGGCCCTTCCTGTTCCCTTCACCCTCCGGGCCAGCCTCTCCCTGGCCTGGTTCTGCCCTCCCTCACCCTGGGTACAACTCGTTCACTAACGGTCTTGTTCTCTCCACTCTGGTGTTGTGTCCTCAGAGCCGCGACACTAAAGCCCCCAACATGCTCGGCATTGATGACGGGGTAAGTCCACTGAGTCTGGACTGTCTTGGGCCATTCCCTGCTTCAGAAACTAGACTGAGAACAAAACTTGTGCATTGCTTAACATAACACCTGCTCCAATGAAAAAAATAACATTTGTATATAAGCTTCAGTTTTGCTACATTGTAGGTTAAGTAAATTCACATTTATGTAATTGCTTTATCCTGAATGAGTACACAAGGGCACTAAACACTCAAAGGCTTCGTCATATTATTGATGCCACGCTTTAGTTATATCAGACTCCACAACTTTCCACACTTCACCGTGAACTACCACCTGCGACCTAATGCCTGTCTTTTCCCCCTAACAGAAGGGTCACTACGTGGTGGTACGCTGCAGCACCCGGCAGGAGGCGGAGCGGTGGCGCCGAGCACTTGAGACACACACAGTGGAGGACTTTGCCAGTCAGTATGTGCAGCCTTGGCCCATCCCCACCAACCCAGCACTGCTCAGGGACACCCTCATTGTGGACATTGGTTCAGCATCTGTCAGAGCTGGCGTCTTAGCCTCACAAGGTAAAGAGATTTGATGCTTCTGCATGTACAAATACTCAAGAGAATTTGGCTTGTTCCAGTTTTGTGTACCAAGCCCAGTGCAACAAAACTACTCGGTTGCAGCATGATGTCTATAACTCCTTCTGTTTGCTCCCCAGCCACCCTGCCGCAAGTATTCATACCATCAGTGGTGGCCAGTGGACGGGAGGGCCGAGGGCAGGTGTGGGGAATGGACGCTCTCGCTCCAGACGTGCGTGCCAACAGTTCCCTCACCTTCCCCATCAGGCCAACGCACAAAATAACAAAGGTAGGATGCGCCAATGCCCTCAAAATAAAATGATTTATTGATGCATTGATTTTATTTTACTCCAGAATTCCAAAATGTTCCATCCATTAAGGAAAATTCAAGTCTAGCTTTTGGACACTTTACTTTCCATCCTACAAGTGAAGATAAGGTGTACATCTCTCCTCTTTTGTAATACATGTTAAATGTATCTTACTGTACAACTGACCCATGTTCCCTTCCTCCCCAGTATTCTGTGGACCTGAGTGCAGTCTCAAGTCTCCTGCAGAAGACGTTTGCAGACCTAAAGGTGGACCCCAAGAACTACCACCTCCAGCTGTCAGTGCCACGCGTCCTCAACACCAACACTCAGGCAGAGCTCCTGCGCGTGCTTTTTGAAAAGTTCGGCGTCAGGTCCGTCAACCTCACCCACCAGTCCATCCTGGCCCTGTACGCCTACAACGCCACGTCAGGCATTGTGGTGGACATCGGCGAGAGGATGGACATTGTGCCTGTTATCGATGGTGAGAAGATTTTTAGTCTTTAAATGGTTAATACTTGAAATAAGGATGTTACTTGGATTATGGAAGTATACTTGACCCTCAGTTTAACATACTAAATGGAGACTAACATGTTACTCAGATTCCTTCAATACATAATTTTAATGACATCCATACTTCCTAATACTACTTTGATTCTTGAGTTGTAGTTCATGATCCCGGGAATGAAGAGGATGAAGCACAAGGATCACTATAGGTTACATTTACTCACAGCTTCATACTCACACAGGCTACATCGTGGACGGAGGCGTGTCTCGGGTACCCTATGGAGGCTATCGCATCTTGGACCATCTACGTCAGTTCCTGTACATGAGGAACGTGTCTCTCATCAATGAGGTTGAAAGTTACATCATCAGACAGGCAAGTACTCGTAACCTGTGAAGTTACATAATTTTGACTAAATGCAAAAACTGAAGTGGTGAACATAATAAATAAAAGGGTCTCCTATAACATGTAAGACTATATGATACCAGGGATGGAAGAAGTATTTGAGTAATGAACAAATTATATGGTCTTTATGAATGCTGTCATAATTACTTCTCTGTAGGTTTACATATCTAAGTTGACTTCTTCTGAACACTTGGCTTTCTGCAGGTGCTGGAGAACATCTGCTACAGCGCCCACCACTACAACACTGAGAAGGCTCGCTGCACCAAGAACTCAGACAACTTTGAGAAGAGTGTGTCCCTGGCTGAGTACTTCGGCACCAAAGACTGTCCCTACGAGTAAGTGATGAAACAGACCCTATAAGTAATTGAGAGATGTAAATCTATGCACAATTCAGTACAGTTTACTACTCTCCCTACTTAATCGTACTTAACATCGCGGTAGGATTTTCATACTGTACGGTTCATGAATCACAAATGATCAAACACTTCTGCTTCAGGTCAATTACCCTGGACTTTGGCCGCTTCCAAGCCACTGAGGGTCTCTTCAACCCTGATGCCTGGGGTCTGGACCATCCCGGCCTCCACAAGCTAGTCCACAAGGCCATCATGGTAAGTACAGTGGTGCATCCCAACACCCAGGGAACTGGAACTTATTATTTCCAGTCACTGTCAAAGTATGGTACAGAGGTTGCCAATATGCAGTGAAATATGGACACCTCTGTGGTCAGCGTGCAGCTCGCCCAGCTGTTCACCCTCCTTTTCAGCTTGGTCGATAAAAGGGTACCTGGGGAAGGCAAACTGTGATAACCCAGACATCACGTTAGCCCAGAGTAATGGGTTTTTCCCACCACAGGCTCAAGGGCCAATGCAATAGAGATGAGCACCGTGGCCATGCACAGCTATAGAATATGGTCCCAACTTAACTTGCATTACCAAATAGATTAGACCTCTGCACTATCTTTGCACAGCTATTTGTCACTAGTACTCTTACCACGCCTGGCAAACTTAGTAGGTTGCTGTCATGTCCAGTTACTTGATAACAGTTTGTAGGACTCACCATACTCCTTTACACACAGGAGTGCAGCATGGACATCCGTAAAGAGATGAGCCGCAGCATTTTCCTGGCTGGAGGTGTGACGCAGCTTCCCGGTTTGAATGATCGCCTCACCACCGAGCTGGACAACCTCACCCCGCCGGCCATTAGACCCAAGGTAAGGGAAGCAAGGAAGTGTATTGAGGAGGGGGGAGATTCCTGCTCTTCAGTTTTCTGTAAAGGGTAATAAAGTTCAATGAGGCTTGAGGCAAGATACCGGGATGCAAGTGCTTTCACTCTGATTATGACACACAAGGTCAATAAGAGTTCTGCCTTTGGTACATTTTAAAAAAGGTCACTTTTCCTTTGCAACTTATTTCTTGTTTTCCTGCCTTGCCTTTCCTAGTGCAAACAAGAAAAAACTGACTTTGCCCTATTCCCCTTCTCCCAACACTCCAGTTATCAGTTATGCTATTCCCCTTCTCCCAACACTCCAGTTATGTTTGACTTTTAGTGACCTTTGGTTATTAAGGTGGTTAAATTTATCATGATTCATGTCAGTCAAGTTAGGCAAGGGGTAAAAACCCAAGCCCCCTCTGATCTCCTGGAGTGCCTCTTTATCAGCGACCTGGTAAAGATACCGAGCATAATTCCCACCCCCCTCATCCCACAGGTCCATGCCTCACCGTACCGTTACCACGCCGCCTACATTGGTGCGTGTGTCCTGGCCGAGTCCCCCGCCTTCACCCAGTCCAGGATCACACAAGAAGATTGGAACAAACATGGCAATGCAACGCTCCGCAAGTGGTCGCTCTGAGTCCTCGGCTTCCCACATCACAACTGCACCGCAGAATCCCGTGCTGTTCTTATATGCTGAAAATAGGAACAGTATGATGAACTCTATAGACATGTGCCGCTCAGTAGTATTTGCACTTGTAACCACATGTATTTTTCTATAACATTCATTAAATCAAATAAAAGCTATAGAATATATATGCCTTTTACTTGAATGGATGCTACATATAAAGCATTCGTCACTGGAACTGTCACTGCTGTGGAATGTATCAAGCAAAGACAAAAACAAGATAAGGATTCTGATAAGCAACTCCCTCTTCTCCCACATCCCTATCAGACATTACTCAATACTGTGCTCCAACAAGTGGCAACTGCTCTCACGTAGTACCAGAGGAACTTTCATGTAAACTATGCAGGTCACAGGTGTGGAGGCTGTGAGAGGTCCTGACAGATGAATGTTAGTCAAAACACTAATGATGAGAAGGCTGGGAGCTGCTGAACAGCATCTGTACAATGTTTTTGCCAGCGCATGCTGACTGCACAGCACAGTAATTATTTCATTGCCAAAAACTGCTGATCAGTCACGGCCACTGAGGCGTGCACCGAGGCGTGCCGGTCCCTCACTGTCAGGGTCTGTCAACACAAGGAATCACTGTTTCACTGACTCCCCAGAGGAGTGGCGCTCAGTGACAAGAACTTTTATTTTCCACAAAGTGGAATTAACTGTGCTATGTGACATAACTATGCACTAAATGTGTACTATGGCACATTATGATTAACAGTTTCAGTATATACATATTATGTATGAATGTTTACTTATGCATCATTACATGATCTGAGCTGCTTATAATTAGTTCCTCAGAATATATTCATTTTAATGCTTTCATTTGCACAAATTATTCTGTTGTAAACTGTACCGATGAACGCTAGCGTGTTAGTGGTCACGATTACTTCCACAGAGCACGTCACAGAACAAAGTCCCTCCATCACCGTGGTGTATAATTTGTACATATGTATCCAAAGAGGGTATATTGGTTAACTTATTTATGTATAAAGTACAGTTGGACTTATTTACTTACAATAAAAATTTGTAAATTAATATTACTTGTTTCTTTTACCCATGTTTGTGATCTATACTTTAACAAAATAACAATACCTGAATATCACAAGACATTCACGCCTCTTGGCTCCAGTGCTGCTCTCCTTCACACGCCGGGCAGGTGCAGCGCCGGCCACTGGCAGCGAAGGTGACCACTTGATTTGTTCACCCGGCAGGAGGAGTCATGCTGTCATCTAAAAATTACACTTAATTCATGACATGAACTAACTGAAAACCATTATCTAAAATGATTGCCAAGCTAAACAAAAATGCACAAAATACGAGGTTATGCATGAATAAATTAAGCCTGGGCCCCTATAGCTATGCTCCCATACATAACACCATATTTTCATATTTAAATTCTGCCACCATCACCATCTCTCGCCTTTTCGAAAGTTAAGTTCATAAAGAATAACAAATGACCTTCACACACTTATCTGAGAACCCACGAGTCAGGACACGGACACGGAGGGAAAGGGACTCCCCAGCACCCCTTGAGGACGGCTTCACTCTGGTAGAGGTTGGTGCATACGCTACATTTTCACGTGGCTGCAGTGCTCATCTCCGAACCATTGGCCCTTTGAGGCTTGAGCTTGTGCTGGATGATCCCATGCATTGCCCTGGAGCACGGGCCAATGAGATATCTGGGATTGCAACAGTTTACCTTCCCCAGGTTTCCCCAGGTAACCCATTCATCAACCGGCCTGAAAGTGAGGATGAACAGGTGAGTGAGCTGCACGATGACTACCCAGCTCGGGATTCGAACCCAGACCCATGGAGTCACAGCCAGGCAAACTTTAATTTACTAAAAAACAAAAAAAAACATCCACTCAGCTTCCCTCTACGATTCATGTTAAATGTATCTTTTTTTTTCAGTTCACTGTCAGCCAACAAAAATGTAATCTGCTGTCATTTAACTCGCATCAAATTTCCTCTACCTTTTCTCTGTTCTTCCTATGACAAATTAATCTTTTCTTGTATTATTTAATTTTATCCTCTGCAGCATTCTTGTATCCCACCTCTTCTGCTGTGTTTACCTTATTTCCTTGAATCCCACAAGCACTTCGGTTCCTTGTTCATCTCCATCTAATCACCCACTATCTCCACTCAACACTTCACTGATTTATTCATATTTATCCTGATATCCCTTTCTATGGAGACTCCCATGCACTTGTTACTTTTCTATTTTCCTCCAACCTTCTCCTTCTCCTCCTCTCCACACTACCTACTTCAGTCTCTCACTAGTTCCCCTTAACACATCACTGTCTTCCTCTTATTTCTCCTTATATTCCTTTCCATGAAGACTTCCACTCGCTATTTCCCTGTTCTCCTCCACCCAACTCTCCTCTCAACTGACCTCCTACTTCAATCTCTGCCAGAAGTCTAATTTAACAGTCAGGCTCCTGAAACATTACCCTCAACTTTTAAATCTTAACACGTTTCCTCATTCTTTCTTCTAATGCTAAATGATTTGTAAAACTTCTCTTCCCTTCCAACTTTTCTCCATGGCAAAAACAAGAATTTCCTAAAAGCAGATTTCTCTCCGAATCTATGTAAATCTTTTATTCACTCCACTCACACTCAACTTTCCCACCGCACCGTCAGTCTGTCAAGTTCCAGAGCAGAGGGGCCAAGGAAAACGTGAGTCAGCAATTAACATGAAAAGTCTGGGCAGTGATCCTCAGCCTGTAGTATGACTAAAATCTTTGGGGTACAAATACTCCAAATACCAAAGGTTTCCTGTTTAGGGTATCACCAATTATGGGTACTGGAGCAAACTTCCACTTTAATACTGTCAAGATAGTGAGGAAAAAGTAAAACTGTTATTTGAATATGCAACGTTAAATAAAATGCGCATTTTCCTCCTTTTCTGCGGTGCAGGTGATCAGCCTCCCTACCTATGAATCTGCTGGCCTGGGTTCGAATCCCAGCCTGGGCAGTTTGCATGCAGTCCACCCAGCTGTCCATCCTTCCTTTCGGGATGGTCGATAATGGGTACCTGGGAAAACCTGGGAAAGGTAAAGTGTGGTAACCCGGATGTTGCACCGGCCCCCTCAGGTTAATGGGTTCTCTCCCACAAGCTCAAAGGGCCAACGGGACGAACAGCCCCGCCACGCGCAGCTGTTCTTAAGATTTACCGAAATGTGTATCTAAGAAATATTTTCTTATTATAAATAGGCAGTTGGCTCCCCACTGATCTATTGCCCTTCCCAAGGGTTCCTGCACTAGCAGACTCCTAGCCGTGCTACAAGCACCACCACTCCCGTGCATATAACTTACGTATTGCCACACCTCTGGCCACACACTCCTCAAGCACGAGCCTCGTCATTGCTCATTTCCAGGCACGAGGTAGGAGTAATATGTTAAATTATTCATGATGAAGGGGGCAGTGTCATAGCCTTCTCAGAAGGCTATGGAAGAGTGCCTTCCCCCTTGGCAGGTGAAGAATAGAGGTACGCGCTTGTCCTTAAAAATGACCCAAACACTCGTCTGCGTGAGGGCGGCCCTGGATCAAGGAAACAACGGGGATCTGCACTTGCTAAAGCCCCCCCTCCAAACACACGCGCGTTGGTAATAAAGGTTTATGGAATAATTGTTTTCCTTTTGCACTTTCCTCCACTTGAAAACCAAACATCATTACATTATTATATAAACAACTGTTAAAAAGTCTATCATCGCCCTCCTTTGCTGGTGGCGTGGTAATTCTTAAGATTTACCTGGGGTGGGGGGGGGGGCTCCCGTGGTCCCATGGTCCCATGGTAGTCTCTCTGCCTTGCGCTTCGGCGGGGTGCTAGAGCGTGGGTTCGAGACCTATCAGGTGCCATGGGGGTGGAAAGGTGGGCTCTTTCCGACACCCTCAGCCCCGTTGTTGGGCCTCCTCCTTGAAAGAATTGGGTATCTCTATCAGCCGTCTGGGGGGTTGCGCGGCATGCACCGCTTTCCTCCATTGGGGTATATCCCAAACGAAATACCAAAAAGAAAAAAAAAAAAAAAAGATTTGCCTAAACTTAATCTTATATAAGCAGCAGCTGGTATACCCATGAAGAGTGTGGCTCAAATAAATTTTACTATTCATATTCATCCCAGCGCCGTAACTGCCGCCCCCCACACCCTCCCTTTATGGGTCCCCGAGTGTGCGGGGCCCCGAGTTCAAGAACTCAAGATCATAAGGAACTGCCTTCATTCTTCCATGTCCGTCAGCCGCTTATCAAACGCCACCCCAGCCCCGGCCGACACCCACCTCGCCTCACACATCTGCTCCTCGCGGTGTCCGCCAACCATGGCATGGATGTGTTCTCGCAGGGGCGCTGCCAGCTTCTGAGGACATTCACGGCACTGCTGATGATAGGATGACTTTCCTCCTGCACCGTCGTGGCTTGGTATTACACAAATGACCTGTCACTGTTTCTCTGCTGCCGGCCGCCGCTCGAGCCCCGGGGACGCTGGGAGGGACTGAGGGGCAGATGAGGGAGGCGGGGCAGCGGAAGAAGCGTGAAGGTAACATCGAGGCTCCGAAGCTTCGAAACAGACGAGTGTTCGCCTCTCAGCTCAACGACATAACGACCATCCTGCTGTGACTCACCCTCGCTTTTACCTTTCCTTTCAAGTGAACTCCCAATTTACAAGACTCGTGAATGCCTCTAGTTTCCTTGCACGATCAAAAGTAACTTTATTATATTTTTAGTATTTAACTTCCAAGAGCAATAAAATGAAACTGCTCTGCATCTCTTTCTATAAGCATTTATTATATTTATCACAAACTGCCATTTCGATCCTTTCTCACTAAAACAACGGAGTAGGAAGTGGCCGCACCGTACAAAGCTTCCAATCGCTAAGTGTCGTTAAACTAAACAAGAAACTTTCGAAGTAATCACAGTTTAATTGGACTGAACCGACTGAATCAACTGGATACTTGTGCGTCTATATAAATACTTCTCAATAACTTGTTTATGTCTGTCTGTGTGTGTGTGTGTGTGTGTGTGTGTGTGTGTGTGTTAGCCGATTATCAGTCCAGGGAGGATGGGCAAGGGACAGAAAAAATATTAGTACGTGGGAAGATGGGGGCGGTGGAGGGACGATCTACAAAACCTGTGGGATAAAATTTCACCCAAAACATACAAGATGATTCACGATAGATGGGCAACGAAAGGGAAATGCAGAACAGTGTGACAAGGACGGAAATAAGTAGATAAGGGTGCAGCACATCACGGGGTGACTACGTGTGGCGAAGCAATGGAAAGAGATGGGATTATAATAGAGAGAATGGGATGCGGGGAGACAGACATCAAGAGAAAATTAATAGGCGAGGTAAGGGATAAAACTTGTTAAGAAGTGGCAGGGGGGGGCAGCAGCATCACGGGCCGGCGCAGCAGTAGCGTCTAGGGGTGTCGAGGTGGGCGTTACAGAGCAGGTTGAGCAGCATCTGGATCTCCACGCTGTTGGTCTCGAAGGCGCCGTGATGAAAGTCAAAGCAGTTCCACCAGCGACCTGAAAGTGCGTGAAGAGGGAGCTCAGAAAGGGAAGAGGAGTCCATTGTTTGAAGAGAAAAGTCGGGAAGGGAAAAAAGACAAGTGGAAAAGAAACTCAGTAAGGAAGAGACCAATGATAGAAGAGTGAAATCAGGAAATAAAGAAAGAAAAGAGAAAAAGGAACTCAGGAAGGAAAACAGACAAACGACTGAATAAATAACTTGGAAGGAAAAGAAACTAACGATTGAAGAAAGAAAGCAGGAAGGAAAAAAACTCAGAACTCAGGCAGGAAAAAGGCAGGTGAAGAGCGGGCTTAGGAAAACAATAGAACTTAGAACTCGGGATGGAAAATTATGTGAAGAAAAAACTCGCAAAGGTAAAAAGGGGAGTCAGTGAAGAGAGAACTCAGGAAGGAAAAAAAGACAAACTAGCAAAGAAAGAAATCAGGAAAAAACAAACAAACAAGAAAGAGTAGTGTGATAACTTCGAACAACAAAAATAAAAAAATGGTGAAAACTCAGGAGAGAGAGATGGAAGAATGAAGGGAGGAAGGAAGGAAGGAATAAAGACGAATCAGGAAAAATAAGACCTCAGAAAAGAAAGAAAGAACTAGTGAATGCCTAGCCAGGAAAAAAAAGGAGGCAAATACCGCGTAAAATTATAGATCAATGTTATGAATAAAACTATAAAAAAAAAAAAGATACGGTATAAAGAGGATAAAGAGGAGTCTAAAACAATCTAAAAGGCATAAAACGAAAAAAAAGGGAGTTCGAGAGAGAGAGAGAGAGAGAGAGAGAGAGAGAGAGAGAGAGAGAGAGAGAGAGAGGGGGGGGGGTACTTGCCGGTGTAGAATGGATGGGTGGACAGCCCTGCCTCGCTCAGCTTCCGACACTCCCCTAAATTCGCGAGGTTAAAGGGCAGAGTAGAGTCCCACAGCCACGCCCCAGTCTTCCTGCGATAAAAGGTTACGACTACGGTGCTATAGACTATTACAGCAGATGACTAACTTATAATCTCGCCTCATAAGGTGGAGACTCATCAGGTCCTACACGCCTGCGATTGGTGTTATGTTGTCGTGAGTGATAGAGAGCAACAGGTCTAATAATGATATTGATACTGGTAATAATTATGATAAGAAGAACGAGAACAAGAACAATAGCAAGAAGTATATGAAGAAAACAAAGGACGAGAACAAGAAAAATAACAAGAAGTATATGAAGAAAACAAAGGACGAGAACAAGAAAAATAACAAGAAGTATATGAAGAAAACAAAGGACGAGAACAAGAAAAATAACAAGAAGTATATGAAGAAAACAAAGGACGAGAACAAGAAAAATAACAAGAAGTATATGAAGAAAACAAAGGACGAGAACAAGAAAAATAACAAGAAGTATATGAAGAAAACAAAGGACGAGAACAAGAAAAATAACAAGAAATATATGAAGAAAACAAAGGACGAGAACAAGAAAAATAACAAGAAGTATATGAAGAAAACAAAGGACGAGAACAAGAAAAATAACAAGAAGTATATGAAGAAAACAAAGGAAGAGAACAAGAAGAACAGGAACAAGATGAAGATGAACAAGGAAGCAGAACTAGAAGAACAAAAACAAGAAAGGAGAACAAGAATTACAAGAACAAGAAAACAAAAAGTACAAGAAAAGAAAAAAAGAAAAAAAAGAAAAATAACAAGAACAAGAACAGCAAGAATTACAAAAAGAAAACGGAGAACAAGAAGAAGAAAAATAAGAAAAGAACAAGAACATGAGCAAAAACAAAAAGAACGAGAACAAAAACGAGATGAGCAAGGAAGAAGGAAAAAACACATCCACCTTTAAGTACTTCTTCATAACGCAAACAGGATAAAAACGGGTTAAAAAATATTCCACGAACTTGACGAATCTGTTTCAAGAGATAAGATAAAAGAAAAAGAAAAAACACTAGAGATTTAAACCAGTGTGTGTGGAGAGAGAGAGAGAGAGAGAGAGAGAGAGAGAGAGAGAGAGAGAGATGAGGTTGCTGAGAGGGTTATGTAGGTATGATATTATCGATAGCCAGTTTATTATAATTTTTAGGCAACATGTGGGCTGAGTAGCGGAAAATGACGAAACACCTGCGTTGGGGAGTGGGGGAGCAGAGGGGAGGAGGAGGAGGAGGGGGTACTGGGGAGAAAGTAATACGGGAGGGGAGTGTGGGGGTAGAGAAGTGTGAGGGAAAGGAAGATGACGGGAAGGGAGGAGGAAGAGTGGAGCAATAAGGGATGAAGAGGTGGAATGGGAGAAGCGAGAAAGGAAGAATGGGAGACTAATAGAAAAAGAAGTGGAAAATGATGGAAAGGGGGGAGGAGAAGGGGTACTTGGGAGATAATATGAGAGGAGGGGAAGTGTGGGGTGGATCAGGAGGTGGAAGAGTGAAACAATAAGAGGTGAAGAAAAGGAATAGAAGCGAGAAAGGTGCTTATGGGAAATGTAAACAAACGAGAAGGTAGAAAATGAAGGAAAAGGAGTAGGGAGAGGGAGGCAAGGAAGGGAGTTGAGAGGGAGTAGCAGAGGAATGGGATAAGCTAGATAATTTATTAAGGGCCAATTAAAAAAGGAAGGGTATTACCGACTAAATGCCTCACCCAGACACTTGACTTTGATAATCTAAATGCTGTCCACACACCAACTCAGCCGATCACACCTGCTGGCCCGCTGCTGGAGTTAGTCTGGAGCGGTGACGCGGCGCGGAGTGTGTTAACGAGTGTGTTTGTTGAGGCGTGTGTTTGGGGCAAGAGGAGAGAGAAGAGCAGTGATTTCGAAGGTAAGACGAGGCAACACACACACACGCACACACACACACACACAAAAAAAAAAAAAAGTATACAAAAAAAAATATATACAAAAAACACACACAAATACATAAATACAAAAAACAAACAAACACACATACATACCTATCAAGTCTTACGCTTTTTGCGTAAGTCTTACGTAATTTCGGTGATTTTCAAGTCTTGCGGCGTAAGTTGAAAATCTTTCGTTTTTTCTCAGCTTGCGACGTTTTTTTTTTTTTTAATGTTTGTTTCAAATAATTTGAAATATATCGTACGCGCCATATTTAAATTCATGTGAGCGTGCTGAGTAACGGTTACTCTTACGGTTAGTGTGTGGGTGGGTGGGTGGGTGGGTGGGGGGGGGGGGGAGGTACCTCGTGCAACCCCGTTTTTTATACACAAACTTATGGTCTCTAACGCAAAATCTTATGGCAAGACACCACAGTAACTTGACAGGTATGCACATAGGCAAAGCACATAAACACAAACACAAAAACAAAAGCACACACACACACACACACACACACACACACACACACCTCTTATCATGTAATTGACTGCTCTTTCGGCCACCTCTTCGGATTCTTTACAGGAGCAGCGAGTAGCGGGCTTTTTTTATTGTTTCCTTTTTTTGTGCCCTTGTGCTGTCTCCTTTGCTGTAAACACACACACACACACACACACACACACACACACACACACACACACACACACACACACACACACACACACACACACACACACACACACACACACACACACACACACCTCATGGTCCTCCACAGCCAGGCGTCCACCAGGGGGATGGCGTCACCGAACTGATTCAGGTACAGAAACATTTTCCACAATCCTTTCCTCTCGTTGTTGTCCCTCGACGATTCGCTGTAGCCATCGTTGAACCATCGGTACCTAGGCAGTAATAGTAGAAAATAAAAAAAACTTGCTGGCTGTCGTGTGTGTGAAGAAAAGCCTAATCTTACCTAGCTAAGCAAAATAGTTACTTTCTCTATGTATCCAGGAAATTAATCTATCCTTCCTCAGTGATGAATTGTTATCTAACTAAGTGAACTCTTTTTTATGTTGATTTATATGCTTTAAGTTGCAACCTATCGTGAATTTGGAGACATCCTAAGCTTCATACTTTTCTCATTATACTTATTATCATCGTTATCATTCTTATCCATTTCTCGTTCTCCTTGCCCTCACGACCCCCTCTTAGTCCTGACGGTACTCAAGTCGGTGTTCTCAGACGATTGCGACTCTCACATCAGTTACTTCTAAAGGCCAAAAATGAAGTTAACCCGTCCGCTGCGATTGACACGGATTTGGCCTTCACTGGTAGCCTGGTAACATTATAGTCCCAGGTTTTTCTCTGCCTCTGTGGTGGATAGTGCAGAGTGTTTCCCATGTGGTATTGGTATGCTGTATTTCCCCTCCCAAGGTGCATGACTATACATTTTTCTTCATTGCATTGTAGCAGACACTTTTTGCTCCATTCCTGTAGCTTGGTGATGTTCTCTTTTAGGAAATCCGCAGTCAAGGAATTAAATGCGTTCTCATGAGTATTTTTTCACGTTCATAGCAAAGAAAACCTCGCTAAACTAACATCAGGGTCAGAAAATTACCGATAGAGACGCCCACAACCCCTACGAAAGCCTTGTCAAATGTGTGTGCTTGGACGCCGAAAGTATTAGTAATGACATGGAGGGAGGCATTCTTCACTCCATTATGCCACACCAACGTCACTTTTAAAACATAGGAATCTGGAGGAGGAGGAGGAAGAAGAGGAGGAGGAGCTGGAGGAGGAGGAGGAAGAAGAGGAGGAGGAGCTGGAGGAGGAGGAGGTCGGCCAATAATCTCAAACACTGGCGGGCGATGTTTGTGGTCTATGACTTCGTTAGTGAACACCTCGAGGCTCACCTGAAAAAAAATAACACCATGGTCAGAAAATTATCCATGGAGGCGCCCACAACCCCTACGAAAGTCTTGTCAAATGTGTGCTTGGGTGCCGAATGGACAAGTAATACTGCCCGAAGACCTGCGTGCCTTGCTCTATATATCTGTCACTACATCGCTCCAGAGTATCAGGACATCAGGACACCTCTCTCCCTGAAACTGACCTCTCTTTCCGCCACTCTTCTCAACTCTTTTTTATAGGAGCAGTGACTTGAGGGTTGTTGTTTTTCGTTGTTTTATTTTTTTCTGCCATTGAGTTGTTTACTGTAAAAAAAATCATTTAGTGTATAACTGCAGCAGCCGTATACAGGAGGAAGAAGACATCGCTGAAGAGTACTCGTTTGGAAATAAATGTAGCGAAGATCCAAAAAAAATAACAATACAGAAACTTTGGACGAGAAGCGAAAAAAGAGGAGAGAAAAGAAGGAAAGCAAGAGACAAGAGGAGCAGATGGTTGGTTAAGGGGATATTACACTGGGCAAATTTTCCGTGGATCTTCAGTCAAACCACGATTTCCGCTGGCGTGGTTCTCCTATTTCCGTGGTCTTCTGACGCGTCCACGATCTTCCAAAGCTACGGTAGATTTCACCGAAGGACGACGGTATTACTCACCATCATCATCAGCAGCAATAACAAGAAACAAATGAGAACCACGCAGCGGAAATCGTGGTTTGACTGAAGATCCGCGGAAAATTTGCCCAGTGTAATAGACCCTTTAAACGTCCTTCTTCTAGACCCGTACCCTGAAGACCCGCCACCCCAGCCTCACCTCACCTACTCTGCAGCCAAAAGAGCAGCGTGGTCCTCTCCGCCAGCAGCGTGAGGGCATCCTGCAGGAGCCTCGCCGCCTCCTCGAGCTCCGTGAAGGGCTTGAGCTCGTCCCCGTGTTCGCGAGAGAGCAGCATCCAGGTCCCAAAGGCTGACGAAGGAGATAAAAGAGGAGGTAAGGGAGATAGATAGATAGATAGATAGATAGATAGATAGATAGACAGACAGAGTGAGAGAATTAAAGAATCACTGAAATATAGAGAAAAGAGAGAAAAAGAGAGAGAGAGAGAGAGAGAGAGAGAGAGAGAGAGAGAGAGAGAGAGAGAGAGAGAGAGAGAGAGAGAGAGAGAGAGAGAGAGAGAGAGAGAGAGAGAGAGAGAGAGAGAGAGAGAGAGTTACGATTGTGATTGTGAATATAAAAGCTAAGAGGAGGAGGAGAAGAAGAAAGAGGAAGAGGAAGAGGAGAAGAGGAGGAAAAAAGAATAATAACGAGAACAACAGCAAGAACAGAAAGAACAAGAACAAGAACCATAACGAGAAGAACGAGAAGAATAAGAGAAGAAGAATCACCTTAACATGGCTTGGTTCACGGCAGGAAACAAAAACGCATCACAAAAAACATCACAGTAAACATCATGAGCCAACGCAAGCCTTAAACATTCACCCTCAAGAACAAATCAAAGTCTGTTCTTACCTACGACAACCACATCAGGAACAGTGCCCTCTTCCACCCACTGCCGCAGCCTGTCCTCCACCGGCACACTGGGAGGGAGAGGGGAGGAGAAGGAGGAGGAAGAGGAGGAGGAGGAGGAGAAGGCGGTGGGGAAGGGGGAGGAGGAGGGGAGGGAGGCATTCTTCACTCCAGTATGCCACACCAACGTCACTTTTAAAACATAGGAATCTGGAGGAGGAGGAGGAAGAAGAGGAGGAGGAGGAGGAGGAGGAGGTCTGCCAATAATCTCAAACACTGGCGGGCGATGTTTGTGGTCTATGACTTCGTTAGTGAACACCTCGAGGCTCACCTGAAAAAAAATAAAAGTAAAGTGTGAAAAGACTTGCTCGTGACCTGAGAAGTAAGACCAGGTAACCCCCGCTGATTCCAGGTAACGTGACCCCCTCTCCCCCTTCCCCCGTTCCTTGCGTCACCTGCTTACCGCCCAGAAAGTAGAAATAGGTGATGAGTGATTTCTGACAACACCACCCCTTCTCTGTTCGTCCCCCAAGAAAAATAGGGTTACAATTTACTCCCGAAGACAACACATTTTTCCTTTCCCTCACCTGCTGGTCGCCCAAAGCAGAAACAGGTGATGGCGACTACTTCCTGATAACGTTACTCTTTCCCTTTACTTCTACCAAATACCCGTCGCAAAAGAAGCAAGAGCAGACGATTACAAGTTGCTGCAGAAGAGACTGGTTGATAGTGTTAGATGCTCTCACCCCTCACATTAACTATCTTCAAAGGCCAAAAATGAGATCAGCCGGGTCCTCATGACTGTTTTCTTAGGTTCATGGTACAGAAGAAGGGTCAAACTAACACTAGGGTCATAAAACCACTCCTGGAAATGCCCACAAGTCCCACGAAAGCCTTGTCAAATATGTGTGCTTGGGAGCGGAAATGTTTTACTGTGTACCAGCGACGGGCTAAATTTGTGGCTTTACCGTGTACCAGCGACGGGCCAAATTTGTGGCTTTACCGTGTACCAGCGACGGGCCAAATTTGTGGCTTTACCGTGTACCAGCGACGGGCCAAATTTGTGGCTTTACCGTGTACCAGCGACGGGCCAAATTTGTGGCTTTACCGTGTACCAGCGACGGGCCACATTTTTGCCCTGATATAAATCCCCCAAAATAGATGATGCATAAACTGATCACAAATGCGTTGATATATATTATTAAGTGGTTTGCGAGAGCGATGATTTTTTCTTACTAATTCGCTAAGAGGGGCCTTTAGGAAACATGATCCCCGCAGCTACCGGGATAAGAAAATGGCCCAATACCTTTTCCCCTTTCCCTCACCTGCTCGTCGCCCAGGTAGTAGGAGTAGGCGAGGTCCCGCGGTAGGAAGTCAAGGAATGAGTGAACCTTCTGCCTCTGGTTCGAATCCCCCACGAAGGCGATCCAGGTGGAGGCGCCCCGAGCTGCCCGCGCCGCCACGCACTCGCCCGTCTCAGCCGCCCCGAACTCCCGCACCTGAAGAGCAACACATCGAAGACCTGAAGAACATACTGACGAACGAACAGATAGATACGTAGGTAGACTAAAACATAAATGGGGAATATACCGATGAACACAGAGATAAATAAATACATAAACAGCCGCTCCGAAGACGTTGATGAATATATTGACACGGTTAGGGACATAAACACATTTTTTATATAGTAAACAGCTCAAGGGCAAAAAGAATAATGAAAATGTTCCTATGCCTCTCTGTCTCTCCGTTCAACCTCCTGTCTGTTCTTAGTGTGTCTCTCTATTGCCCTCTTTGCCATTCTGTCTATCCCCCTGTCTATTCCGTCTATCTTCTATGTTTATCCATTCTCTTAACCGTTTGCGTCCCTTTCTACCAATCCGCCTGTTTATCCTTCCGTCTATCTCCTGTCTGTCTGTTTATATAACCTTCTGTCTGCTGGTTACCTTCTCTGTCTACCTGTCTGTCTGTTTTTTCTTTCCGTCTATCTCCTGTCTGTCTGTTTATATAACCTACTGTCTGCTGGTTACCCTCTCTGTCTACCTGTCTGTCTGTTTTTTCTTTCCGTCTATCACCTGTCTGTCTGTTTATATAACCTGGCTGTCTGTTTTTCTTTCCGTCAATCACCTCTCAGTCTGTCTATCCAACCTTCTGTCTGCTTGATTTCTCCTTCTCTGTCTCTCCATTTCCTCCTGTCTGCTAGTCTGTCTCTGCCTTGTCTGTCTGTCTGTTTGCAACCTCCCGACTGCTTTATTTTCTGTTTTGTTTTTCTTATTGATTTTGTTTCTTCATCTGTCTTCATGTCTTTCCTTATCTCTGTCTGTCCGTCTGTCTGTCTCTTCACCTATCTGTCCTTCCTATTTGTTGTCATTTGTTTTGCCCTTGAGCTGCTTACTTTACCTGTTCTTCCTCTTTGTTTTCATTTGTTTTTGACCTTCTAATGCTTGCTCTGCCTCTGCCTATCTCTCCCCTCCCCCCTCAGCCCGCTCCCCAGACCCACCAGGCAGGGGATGTACGGCACGGCGCCCCCCAGTGGCTCCAGACGCGTCCCAAGAAAGATCTGGGCCGATATGTTATCCTTCGAACCCATGGCCTTCATTTCGCCCAGTAGGGGAGGCAACCGCTGCGCCAAGGCTTCGTAGGGTGCGTCTGAAGATGGGAAGATAAGTGTGAATGAAGGTTTGATAATGGTGATACGAAGGAGAAGAAAAAGGAGAATAAGAACAAGAACAATATCGAGAAGGAAGAAGAAAAAAGTAGTTATTTCTTTATTTACTCATTCTGGTTACATTAAAATATTTCTTTGTCTCACTTATTTTCATCTTCCTCCCTCTCTCTCTCTCTCTCTCTCTCTCTCTCTCTCTCTCTCTCTCTCTCTCTCTCTCTCTCTCTTGTAGTAGTAGTAGTATTCGTTGTAGTAGTAGTAGTAGTAGTAGTTGTAGTAGTAGTCGTTGTAGTAGTAGTAGTAGTAGTAGTAGTAGTAGTCGTTGTAGTAGTAGTAGTAGTAGTAGTAGTAGAAAATAAGATGAAAAAACAATAACAGCAACAGCAAGACGAAAGGAGAGGATAAAAAAAAAGAATAGTAAAAGTAATAGCGGAAGTAGTAGTGGTAGAAAAGCAAAAGGAAAACAATAACAAGATCACCAACATAAAGGGGAAAGAAAAAAAAACAGCCATTACTCAAGGCGAGCACAACAAAAGAAGGTCGGGAGGCGCCAAAAATACGGGTGTAGGCCCAAAAAAAATAAAAAAGAAGGGAAAAAAGAAGGGAAGTGAAGGCCGCGCTGCAGAGCCTGACTGACGATGAGGGGGAAGAAGAGGGCAAACAGAGGCACGCCGAGGGGAAGAGAATAAAAAAGGGGATAGTAAAGAGAAATAGATAAATGGACGATAATGGTGAGGATAATGAGTGATAATAATGACAGAAGAAACAACAAAACAACAAAAACAACAATAACAACTACTGATTTTGCTACTACTACTACTACTAATGTTACGACGTCTCCTCCTCCTCCTCCTCCTCCTCCTTTTCCTACTCCTACTTCTCCTACTACTACAACCACCACAACCATAACAACAACAACAACAACAACAATCACAGGTGCATCACAATCCTCTTACCTGAATCCCAAACGGTGTCGGGATCCTCCTTGTCAATCGTGAACATGGACTTGCAGTGAGAAGAAGCGGGGCGGGGGCGGAGGGGCGGCGGATGGGGCTTCTCAGAGGGGCTTGATGTTTCTTCGGGGTCTTGGGGCAGCTGTGAGGCGGGGCGAAGCGGGGCGAAGGAGCGAGGAAGATACACGAACACTGACAGGAGCATTGTAGCGCCCACCATCACCGCCGCCACGACATTCCTGTGCTTCCGCATGTGTAAGGCGCTAAGAGGGAGACGAGAGGAGTGAAAGGAACGATAGAAAGAACCAAAGAAGCTATAAACAAAGAGTGTAGCTTAGCAAAACACGATAAGGGGTTGAAACTAAAAAATGGATGCTAAGATTACGTGAGGAAAGCGAGGAGAGTGAAAGCGACGATAGAAAGAGTTAAGGAAGCTATAATGAAAGAGTGTAGCTTAGCAAAAGATGATAAGGGGTTGAAACTAAGAAATGAATGCTAATGTGTTGTTTCCGCGAGAACGAGGAGGAAAGGAAGATAAGGAAAGTCAAATGCGAGGCTAATATAACAGAATGAAGGTCTCCACGTGTTTAAGAAGTCTGAAACATAGCCAGTAGTGAACGAAGCTTAAGAAGAGACCAAGGAAGGCAATGAAGACTAAAGGAAGGTGAACAAAAGCCAGTAAGGAGCCGAAATAAGCGATGGAAGCGGTTATGAAAGGGAAGCAGAAATGTTTGAGAGACAAGCGGAGGGGGGAAAAGTTAGTTAGATTTGGGGAAGTGAAAATTTAATTAATGAAAAGCGAGGGAGCAAATTATCTTCCAAAGGTTGTACAAGACCCGCATATAAACAAAGTTGATGGTTGGCCACGCACACACACACGTACGCACGCACGCCCTCATACACACACACGAAGCCTGATACACACAGACACTCAAGCACACACGGGGGATTGAACACAAGCACGTACACACAGACTTACAGACACACGTACACAGACACCACCACAAGGAAAACAGTACCCCAAAATTTCTTCCCGAGGCATCCCACCTCAGCGAGACAAGGAAAGCATCTTATTTATTCCGTTTTCCTGTACGCAGTTCCTGCATAACATAACGTACACGCTGCTGGTTCTCAGGCTGGGCACGTTAGCCGCAAGGGGATACGCGATGGAGATATTCAGGATACGAAGTCCTCCATTTAAAAGTAGTAGTGAAAATTTTTTTTGTATAAAGCATATCTTGATTTATTCATAATTAACAGAGTAGACTTACTTTTTTCATATACTAGGCTAGCAATACATTAACTAAGATTAAGGTAGTAATATCATAGTCAATATTAATAATATTATCCCTGTTCATTCGGCAGTGAGGGCGGGTGCGTTCTTGTTCCATTACTCTTCAACACCTGCATGGACTGGGTGTTAGGCAAAGTTGTTGATCAAAGTTGTTGCGGAGCATCTGTTGGCGAAATCAAGGTCACGGACCTTGTGTTTGCTTATGATGCTGTACTTCTCGCGGAATCGCTGCATGAGGAGAGGAAGCCTCTGGGACTGAAGGTTTCCTAAGACAAAACAAAGATCCAGTCGTTTGGAGGCTTGCTGGGCGACACAGTTCAATCTGTTCATACATTTGGTGAGGATGTCGAGGTCACCAAAGTTTCACATACCTTGGTAGCGTGGTGCATAACATTGGAGGATCTACCTAAAGGAAGTCATTCGACAGACTGGCCTGGCCCACAGTGTTATAGGCTCGCTCAGTACGAGTATTATATGTAACAAGAGTGTCGTTATCTGTGCAGACGTGCAAAGATCCGAATCTTCAAGTCGCTTGTGCTCCCCGTTTTTCTGTGTGGCTGTGAAACACGGGTATTGAACAGTGACTTGAAGAAGCGTGTTGATGCCTTTGGTACAAAGTGCCTTTGCAAGATCATGGATATCGCTGGAATGACTTGGTGTCAAACCAGCGACTACTCCGTGAAACTGAATCGAGGCCTGTTACCAGCCTAGTCAGTGAACACCAACTCCGGCTATATGGACACGTGGCGCACCTCCCGGGCGTACGAGACAACCCTAAATGGAGGAGACCAAGGGAACGCCCACGGAACTAATGACTGGGGCAAGTATTGTTAACGGTGAGATAAGTTATACCGTCAGCACAACTGTCGCGAGGGTTTAAATCAGCACTCAGCACTACTATCATTGGCATCAGATGAAGTTAGCATCATTTAGTGAACCAGCACTCGGCACTGCTACCGGTCGGGAGATTGGGCGCAGCAGTAGTGTCGTGGGGAGGCGAGGTGGGCGTTGCAAACCAGGTTGAGCAGCATCTGGATCTCGACGCTGTTGGTCTCGTAGGCGGCGTGATGGATGTCATAACAGTTCCACCAGCGACCTGGGGGAGCGT
>NC_066556.1:6263904-6398904 GCF_024679095.1 Eriocheir sinensis | reverse complement strand
CTCCTTCTCCTCCTCCTCCTCCTCCACCTCCACCACCTCTTACCTTCTTCCCCTCCTTCTCCTTCGCCTTCTCCTTCTCCTCCTCCTCCTTCTCCACCTCCACCACCTCTTACTTTCTTCCCCTCCTTCTCCTTCGCCTTCTCCTTCTCCTCCTCCTCCTCCTCCACCTCCACCACCTCTTACTTTCTTCCCCTCCTTCTCCTTCTCCTTCTTGTTCTTACATGAGTAGTCTCAATAGCAGGACGAAGACAAAGAGGAAGGGTAAAAAGAAGAGTCTCCTCCTCCTTCTTCTCCTCCTCCTCCTCCTCCTCCTCCTTCTCCTCCAGCTCCTCCTCCTCCTCCTCCTCCACCTCTTACCTTCTTCCCCTCCTTCTCCTTCGCCTCCTCCTTCTCCTCCTCCTCCTCCTCCTCCTTTTCCTTTCCTCACCTAAACAGTCCCCACGACCAGCGGTCCACGAGGCTGATGACATCCTCGAACTGGCTAAAGAAAAGGCGTTGCATCCACGCTACTTTCGGAGTATCTGAAGACAGTGTCGAAGGCTGACTGCCAATCCTGTAGTTGAACTCGCGATACCTGTGACGGGGGTATAGATGGGGGACAAGATTAAGATCAGTAATAGTAGTAGTGGTGGTAAATAGTAACAGTAGTCGTAGTCTGTCTCTTAAGACCCGCGGGAGCCAACGCCTCAGCGGACTCGCTAAAATGGTTTCACTACTACTAGTACTACTACCACTACTACCACTACTACTACTACTACTACTACCACTACTACCACTACTCAAGGAAGCCGTTTGCAGTAGCTCGCGGCCTCCCAACTCGCCTGCTTTGCCTCCAGAGCATGACGGTGGTGCGGGCGGCGAGGGTCGTGAGGGTGCCAATCAGCGGCCGGAAGAGCAAATCGATCTCCGAGAAGGGCACCAGCTCGTCGTCGTGTTCCCGCATCAGCAACGGCCACTTCCCGAACCCTGGCGGCGGGGAAGGGAAGCTCACGACATGAATCTATAGTTTTAAGGGGAAAGGTGGAAGGTTAAGAGAACGGATAAATAATAGTCTAAACACGAAAGGGAAAATGGAGAGAAAGTGAAAACGAAAAGAAAAAAAGGCAAAGGGAAAAAAGGAAAGAGGAAAGAGAGAAAAAGGGAAAGTGTTAAAGAAATGTTAATAAAAAGGAAAGAAAAAATAGATTACCACGATATGGATTTCTCTTTGTCTGTTTTTAATGGGGAATAAACAGCCCTAGAGGTAAAGAAAACTGAAAATGCCAAGTAAAGTCTCTCTCTCTCTCTCTCTCACCTATCACCACCACGTCAGGCACCTTCTTCGCTTCCGCCAGGTCATGCAGTTTGATCACCTTCGGGCCGGCCCTCGTCGTCGGGTGGTTCATAACTGTCCCGCTCGGCGCCCACACCAGCGTCACCCTCAGGTCATAGGTCACGCCCTCCAGGTCACCCTCCAGCAGCGGCTTAACCGAGTAGGGGAAGTCAATCTTGTCTTTCGTCACCGTGGGGTAAAAGTGACGGAAGGGCTTAGCGTCGGAGTCGTTGGTGATCCTGAAGGAGAATGAGTCATCTTCCTCGGTGGTGGTGTTTGTGGTGGTGGTGGTGTTTGTGGTGGATGCGTCGTGGTGGTGGTCGTGGTTAGGGTGGATGCGGCGGCCGAAGATGTCAAAGGTCGGTGGGCGATGAACGTGGTTGATCAAGGCCAAGAGGAAGTTTTTCTTGGTCACCTACGGAACGGAAAGACAGGTGAACGGAGAGGTGTGCTGAAGAGGAGGAAATGGAAGGGAGCGTATACAAAGCAAATCATGGAAGAAAGAAAGAAAAGAAAAAAACAATTGCAGCCACAAGGAAGATCTTTTGCTCACCTACGGAAACCGAGACAGGTGACCGAATAGCTGTGTTGAAGAGGAAATGAAAGGGAGAGTCTGCAAAGCAAATCAGGGAAGAAAGAAAGAAACAAATTTGAAAACATGATACATGCTGCCGCCACAAGGAAGATTTTTTGCTCACCTGCGGAAACCGAGAGACAAATGAACAAACAGGTGTGCTGATGAAGGGGAAATGAAAGGGAGAGTCTACAAAATAAATCATCGAAGGGCGAAAGAAGAAAATCTGAGAACATGGTACCTGCGAAACGGAAAGAAAGGTGAACGAAGAGGTGTGCTGATGAAGGGGAATGAAAGGAAGAGTCTACAAAACAAATACCGGACGAAAGAGAAAGATGAAAACTAAAGGTATATGATGGTAGTGAATTGCATCCACGTGTTAGTTCTTTTTGCTCACCTGTGAAACGGAGAGAAAATGAACAGGTATGCTAAAGAGGAGGAAGAGAGGCGGAGAGTTATTCCCAAAGACAACACCTTTTGGAGATAAAATGAACAGTTATGCTAAAGAGGAGGAAGAGAGGCGGAGAGTTATTCCCAAAGACAACACCTTTTGGAGATAAAATGAACAGTTATGCTAAAGAGGAGGAAGAGAGGCGGAGAGTTATTCCCAAAGACAACACCTTTTGGAGAGAAAATGAACAGGTATGCTAAAGAGGAGGAAGAGAGGCGGAGAGTGATTCCCAAAGACAACACCTTTTGGAGAGAAAATGAACAGTTATGCTAAAGAGGAGGAAGAGAGGCGGAGAGTTATTCCCAAAGACAACACCTTTTGGAGAGAAAATGAACAGTTATGCTAAAGAGGAAGAAGAGAGGCGGAGAGTGATTCCCAAAGACAACACCTTTTTCCCTTTCCCTCACCTCTTTGCTGCCCAGGTAGTAGGAGTAGGTGAGGTCCGGCGGCAGGAAGTCAATAAAGGAGTGAGTCTTCTGCCGCTGGTTCGAATCCCCCACGAAGGTGATCCAGGTGGAGACGCCTTGAGCTGCCCGCGCCGCCACGCACTCCCCCGTCTCAGCCGCCCCGAACTCACGCACCTGAAGAGCAATACATCGAAGACCTGAAGAACGTACTGACGAACACACAGACAGATACGCAGGTAGACGAAAACATAAATGGGGAATATACCGATGAACACAAACATGAACAAAAAATAGTAAAAAAAAAAAAAATCATCCTCTTGCAGACTCCTTACGTTCTTATGTTCTTATGTTCTTATAAACACTTGCATAAACATCACACACACAAGACCTAAACAACAAACTGACGAACGAACTGACAGGTGAGTAAAAAGACAGACAGAAGACAGACACTCGTAAACATAAATATACCGAACAGACAGACAAACAGAGGCTAAAATATTACAAGGACAGAACATACATAAGTGAATTGGTGGATAAGTGTGTATTGGATAACACACACACACACACACACACACACACACACACACACACACACACACACACACACACACACACACTCAAGAGCCTCATCACCTCATAGATAATAAAGATCCGCGTCACTTGATAAAGAAATATATAAAAAAAAGAGTAGGGATTCCCAAACACAGGTGGGCCAAGGTGACCGAGTGGCAGACGAAATACGACAAAAGTGGGTGATTCTACAGGTCACGTACACACACACACACACACACACACACACACACACACACACACACACACACACACACACACACACACACACACACACACACACACACACACACACACACACACACACACACATACACACATACACACACACACTGGTAGATAGATAGACAGGTAAACAGACATATAGACAGACAGACAAACAGACTAACTCACCTGGCAGGGAATAAAAGGCAGAGACCCACGCATGAGGTGAAGACGGTTCCCGGGGTAGGCGAGGAAGGAGGTGTTGGAGGAGGAAGAGGAGGAGGAGGAGGAGGAGGAGGAGGAAGAGGAGGAGGAAGAGGAGGAGGAGGAGGAGTTATCTACCCGCAGGAGGGACGGCAGTTGATGACTCAGCTTTCGATATGAATCCTCTGAAACAACATTTATATATTCAGTACCCTCCCTCCTCCTCCTCCTCCTCCTCCTCCTCCTCCTCCTCCTCCTCCTCCTCCTTTTCCTTTTCCTTTACCTTTTCCTCCTCCTGCTCCTCCTCCTCTTCCTCCTTATACCTTCTTATCATCATCATCATCATCCTTCTCATCCGCCTTCCTCGTCCATACCAACATCAGTACACACGTGAATCATAATAACAGGTGAAAGACAGCGAGTATAACAAAGCTGAATTAATCTTGGAAAGCGTTGCAGGTGTGAAGGATTATACGAGGAAGTGTTTCCCTCCCTCATTATGGTCTTGTTTCCAGCTTGAATTTCTGTGTGTGTGTGTGTGTGTGTGTGTGTGTGTGTTATGTAAGCACTATGAGCCGTAAGCGGACAAACTATCAATATCTACAACAGTAACAATAATAACAACAATAACAATAAGGATAACAACAATACAAAATGAAAACAAAACAACAAAAATAAAACAAAACATAACCAAACACCACTCACAAAACATTAATCCCCACCACAAAAACACTCAAACAAGACTCTGATCACTCTACCCTTACCGGATTCAAACAGGAGATTCGGGTCACCATCTCCTTTGGCAACAGTGAAGAGAGCACGGCAGGAACGGTATGCAAGGGTGGCCGGGGGGGAAGAAGGGCGGGAGAAGGACACGTGGGCACTCTTTTGTTTACGTGGAGGTGTCGGCGGTGGGGGGAGAGGAGGTGAGGCGACGTTAGCCAAGAAGAATTCCCGTCCACTCTGAGGTATCACTGTTACCACTATGCACATCGCCACCACCACCACCACCACCGCCACCCTCACCCACTGCCCGAGTCTCGTCATGGCGCGTGTAATGAAGAAGGGGCTTTGTTTAGGGCTAAGACACTTGCATCTCCACCTATACAGGGCCGGGCTGCCTCACACGGACTGGCTGGTTGGCTGACTGGTAGGACGCAACCCTCGAAGCAGGAAAAAGGGATGGAAATTGGGTACCTGCTCGAATTGGTCTTTCCTATTTCGGGACTGTGGTGTTGGGCATTGTTATGATCGTTCTTACCTTCCCGAGAGAGAGAGAGAGAGAGAGAGAGAGAGAGAGAGAGAGAGAGAGAGAGAGAGAGAGAGAGAGAGAGAGAGAGAGAGAGAATTACAAACATGACCGGCCATTTTTTTATCATAACCCAACGGTCGGTCAGTCGTGTAGGTGGAGACGGTCGAGGGAAGGGAAGAGAGGAAGGAGGAAGGGAAGGGAAGAAGGGAAGGAGAAAAGGAAGGGAAGAAGGGAAGGATGGAGGGAAGGGAAGAAAGGAAGGATGGAGGAAAGGGAAGAAAGGAAGGAGGAAGGAAAGGGAAGAAAGGAAGGATGGGAGGGAAGCGAAGAAAGGGAGGACGGGAGGGAAGGGAAGGGAAGAAAGGAGGAAGAGGAGGGGAGGGGAGAGGAGGGAAGGAAAGAAAGGAAGGAGAGAGGGAAGATTTGAAAGGAAGGGAGGCGAGAAGGAGGGAGGGCGAGGCAGGAATGAGGATTGGGTTACAGATGGTCATGTTTTTTCTGTGGCTTATGCTCATTAAGAAGGCGTGAGGGAGAAGATAATGAGTGAGGGAGAGAGGATGGAGGGGCGAGGGAAAGTAACAATGGAAGGATAGTGCAGAGAAAAAAAACGTTGGAATATTGAGAAGGAAAAGGAGATGAAGATGCAGGGAAAACTAAACTAGAGAGATGGTTTAGAAAGGTAATGAAGGAAAAGAGAATTGGTGGGGAGAGAATGAAGAGATGAAGGAAAGCAACAATGAAAGGATGCTGCAGAAAAGACGTTAGGGTATAGAGAAGAAAAAAAAAGATATGAATACGCATGAAAAGCTAAACTAGGGAGATGATTTAGAAAGGTAATGGAGGAACAGGGAATTGGTGGGGAGAGAATGAAGAGATGAAGGAAAGCAACAATGAAATGATGCTGCAGAAAATATAGGGTACAGAGAAGAAGAAAAAAATAGATGAATACGCATGAAAAGCCAAACTAGAGAGATGATTTAGATAGGAAAAGGAGGAAAAGAGAAATGGTGAAAAGAATATGAAGATGGAAAAATAGTGCAGAAAAGGACATTGGAATACTAAGAAGGAAACAGAGATGAAGACACAAGCAAAACTAAACTAGAAAAATGTTTTAGAAAGGGAAAGGAAGGAACAGACTGGCGGTGAGGCAGAGACGGCAAAAGCTTAATTAATTTTACCATTATAGTTTACTGAAAAAATCTGTCTTAACATATAATACCTGAGATAATAAAAAAAATAGAAAAACAATAAAAAAAACAGCATAATAAACAAAAGAAAGAGAGTGTGTAGGCAACCAGCGACGAGGGAAAGACAAGGTGAAGGTTCCGGGAAAGGCGTTGATCAAGATACCTAAGAATGAGGAGAGAAAGTGCGAGGGAAAAAACACCAGCAGAATCTTTTCCTCCAATTATTTTCCCTCTCCCAGATGCTATATACAAGAGCCTTTTCCGTCACTGTGTCGAGTATGTGTCTGGGGGCTCCACTCACACCGCTCTTTTGGACAGAACAGAATCAAGGGTTACGCCTCGTCAGACAAACTATAGAAAGATGAAGCCTAAAGACAATCTATGGTACAAATGACTGACTGATTGATTGATTGACTGATTGGATGCTTGAAAGATTGACGGACTGACTGACTGACTGAGTGATTGATTGTCTGACTGATTGACTGACTGACTGATTGAACGATTGACTGACTGACTGACTGACTGACTGACTGGTTGATTGACAGACTGCTTGAATGATTGAATGACTGAGTGACTGATATATAAAGGAAATAGACAGTAAAAACAGCTAGTTGGGGGGAAAAGGTTCAAGGGGCGAAAATAATACATTGACAGAAGGCTGCGGAGAGTGACACAAACACGGGGAGTGGAGAGAACACATGGAGAGAAAAGAACAACACATGGAAAGGAGAAAACATATACAGTGGAGAGAAAACATGAAGGGGGAGAGAAAGCACATGGAATGGAAGAGAACCAGGAGGGTGAGACAATGGCAAGAGGCAGGCCGTGAAGCGATATGCTCAGCGTGTAATTATATCTCACTGCGTTGTTCAGAAAAAAACATTCCACGCCACGACAGAACACTCGCTGGACCACTTGTTACAGACCGCGAAAGCAAAACATTGTCGTCCGCCGCAAAGCATAACGTGACATCTTCGCACACAGCCCCGCGATGACCTTATGAGCCTGACAGTGATGAAGAAATGTATGACTCAAGTTTCAGAGCAAGAGGCAACGACTGGTTATAAAATGGTGGAGATTGTGCAACATATAATCAGTACGACTCCAACGGCACTCAGAGGGAGGAGACGAAAAGAAGAAGAGAGAAACACACAGGAACAAGAATAAGAACAAGGAGAACAAGAAGAATAAGAAGAAGAAGAAAAAGAACAGGAACAAGAACAAAAACAAGAACAAGAAGAAAAAGAAGAACAACAAGAACACAAACAAGAATGAGAAGAACAAAAACGAGAACAAAAACAAGAAGAACAAGAGAAAAGAACAAGAACAAGAGGAACAAGAAGAACACGAACAAGAATGAGAAGAACAAAAAACGAGAACAAAAACAAGAAGAACAAGAGAAAAGAACAAGAATAAGAGGAACAAGAAAAAACACAAAATGAAAAAAATAAAGAACAATATGAACAAGAACAGGAAGAACAAGAACAAGTAGAGGATGATGACGATGAGTACTAAGCCTTCCTTACAGAACACCTGACTGGGATGTTACAAATTTGGTCAGGTGTGCGTGTGTGGAGTCACGGGGAACTAGTTAACTCTCTCTCTCTCTCTCTCTCTCTCTCTCTCTCTCTCTCTCTCTCTCTCTCTCTCTCTCTCTCTCTCTCTCTCTCTCTCTAATTCCATTCCCTCCCTCCCTCAATCATTCCTTCATTGCAAGCGGGCCCAGTCAGAACCTTTTCCACGGACATCCCAAGACAGGCTCCTTCACAGTAGGTCGGCAGCCACACTTCAGCCCGGGAGAGAGGGAGGAGTTACTTAACCATCGAAAGGGAGGAAAAGATAGATGGGAGAATGGGGAAAACGAGGTGAGAGGTGATATGGAGGGAGAGATAGGCAGGAGAGGGAGGGAAAGGGAGAGGAGAAGGTGGAGATGGAAGAATGGAAAAAATAGAAACAAAGATAAATAGAGGAGGAGATATGCTTGAAAGAGAAGAAAATTTGGAATGGTGAGAACAAGAAAAGATGATATGGACGGAAGATTGGCAGAAGAGAGAGAAAAGGGAGAGGAAAACGCGAAGAATGGGAAGAAAAAGATGATTTCAGAATGGAGGGAAGATAGACAGAAGACAAACAGGAGGGAGAGAAGAAAACGAAGACGGAAGAATGGGAGGAATAAAGAGAGGTGATATGGAGGAAAGATGGGGATGAGAGAGATAGGAGGGAGAGGAGAGCGTAAAGATGCAGCGAGGGAGATGATAATGGAGGGAAAGATTGCTAGGAGAGAAAAAAAGAGGGAGAGAATTACGGAAGGAGACATAGTGAGAGATGAACTAAAGGGAGGGAGGAAGGGAAAGAGGCTAAAAGGGACAGAAGAGAAATAGGAGGGAGAAAAGGACGGAAGGAGAGATAATGAGAGATGAACTAAAGGGAGGGAGGAAGGGAAGGAGATCAAAAGAGACAGGAGAGAGGAGAGTGAGGAGAAGATAACGCGAATCGTATTGTTTCTGATTTTTTTTTTACAACAAAGGGAACAGCTCAAGGGCATACAAAAAAAGGAAACAATAAAAAAAGCCTGCTACTCGCTGCTCCGAAAAAAAGAATCAAAAGAGGTGGCCGAAAGTGAGGTCAGTTTCGGGAGGAGAGGTGTCCTGATACCCTCCTCTTGAAAGAGTTCAAGATTCACGCATTCAAGATTCACGCATTATCATTTACTCTTTTATTGTAGTTTTCCATAAAGTTAATCAGTTTGAGATGTTCAGATAACGGTGTTCTTTCATGTGACTTTCGTGTGACAGAAAAACACTCAGACAAACACACAAACAAGCAGACAGGCCAAGGCAAAAATAATGGTCACCCTCCTAATTCTCTTCTTCATTATTATTATTATTATTATTATTATTATTATTATTATTATTATTATTATTATTATTATTATTATTATTATTATTATTATTATTATTATTATTATTATTATTATTAGCAACAGCAGCATTTCCACTAGTCATTATTCTTCTTATTATTTTTTTTACCATTGTTATCATTATGTTCAACTTTACCCTCCAAGATTAGGAACAAGATCGATAACGTTATGCTCTTGAGAGAAGTTTACATTTCATAACTTCTTTTTTTCTTTTGAGCAAGGACAGATCGGTTATAAAAAAGCTTTCCTCCTCCTCTACCTCCTCTTCCTCCGCCTCTTCCTCCTCCTTCTCCTCCTCCTCCTCCTTCTCCTCCTCCTCCTCCTCCTCCTCCTCTTAATCCTCCTCCTCCTCGTCCTCCTCCTCCTCCTCTCTTTACCACGATCACCATCTTGTATCTTATCACCAAAGATTATCAACAGGGAATTCTAAGGTCACTCTTAAAAGACAGCCATGAAAAATGTAAACCAATGTGACGATGGTGTAGTAGTAGTAGTAGTAGTAGTAGTAGTAGGAGGAGGAGGAGATACACAAAGAAACACAAAAGAAGAACAAACAACAGCAGACCTGATGGTCCTTGCGAGGCTGTTTGTGACAAGCTACACTAATTATCTTATCAAAGATGGAAAGTGAAGGACAGAAAAGGCGAAGGCTCCTCCCCACTCCCCATCCCTCCATCCAAAGCTGGCAGGAAAGGAAAAAGAACCATGCAGAATGGAAAAACTGCATGGAAATTATGTAGGAAAGAGGAAAGAACTACCATTACTGCTACCACTAACCGGGCGATAAAAGCGGACAAGGACACCAGTATTCGAAACAACTTAACGTTATTACGACAATGAGTAATATCTTAGTTGATGGATGGATTCAAAATACTTGTCTAGTCTATTCTTGCAGGCCGTAACTGTTGCACTATCAACGACATCACAGGGTAGAGAATTCCAAACATTAACGACTCTATTGAAGAAGTGTTTGGCTTCGTGCAACGAGAATCTTTTACCACATCTTGAAATTGTTATTTTTTCATGTTCTATTTGATCGATCAATTGTAAAGTAATCTTCCGCATTAATATCACTGAATCCTTTAAACATTTTAAACACTTCTTTTAGATCGCCTCGCATTCTTCGTTTTGATAGGCTGAATAAATTTGCTTATTTATGCCTTTGTTCATGATATAAATTTCTCAACCTAGGAATCATTTTTGTTACTCTCCGTTGAACCCGTTCTAACTTTTCTACGCCTTTTCTGTAACTGGGAGACCAAAACTGTACACAGTACTCTAGACGGGGTCGAACCAGCGACTTATAATTTTTATATCACTTTTTCCGATTTATTATTAAAGATTCGTCCGATGAAGCCAACCAATTTGTTTACGATTTCAACTATCTCTGAACAATGCTGACCGGGCTTTAAATCGCTTGATATAGTGATTCCAAGATCCTTTTCTTTACTTACTGCAGAAAGTTGTTGGCCATTCATTACGTATACCGAACGCGAGTGTTATTGTTACCGATGTGCAACACTTTACATTTGTCAACGTTAAATTTCATTTGCCATTGATTGGCCTAACGTGCAAGTCGATCTAGGTCTGATCGTAATGCTCCTTCGTCGAGTGTCATAGTTACCTTACTAGCGATTTTTGTGTCATCAGCAAATTTTGATACTTTGCAAGTGAGCCCATTATCGATATCATTAACATAAATTAAGAAGAGCATGGGACCAAGCACTGCTCCTTGAGGTACGCCGCTTCTGACATCGAGCCAGTTTGATGAAACACCGTTTATAACTACTCTCTGTTTCCGCTCAGAGAGCCAGTCCGCAAGCCAATTGTGAATGTTACCCGAGATACCGTGCGCCAATAGTTTACTGAGCAACCGTTTGTGGGGGACCTTATCAAATTCCTTTTGAAAATCCAGATATATGATATCTACTGATCTACTTTCAACGAACACCGACAACTGGTTCCCAGGGAGGCTTTTTAGTGTAGAGGTCGCCACACTCCTCTACACCGCAGGCCTAAAAATTAGGCACGATCCAGCTGACTAGGACCCTGGAACTCCAGCCATTGTCTCATAAAGAGATCCTCTACCAGCAGTCAAATCCACCACTGCTGCTGCCCAGAGGTTTCACCATGACCCTGGCACGGGAGACAGATCAGGTATTACACCTTGTCCAAAGGTGACCTGAGATTATACAAGGCAGGGGCGTCTAGTTCCCTGAGGTGAAAACACTTCACCCGCACACAGGGAGGAGGAGGAGGAGGAAGAGGAGGAGGAGGAAACATGGAAACATGGAAACATGGACTGGCAGGCAGCAGAAAGTCTGTTGGCTCATTACTAGGCTGCCTGCGTTCAGTGATTCAATCAATTCGTTTGCCATAGGAATGGCTTGGGAGGAGGAGGAGGAAAGGCAGTAATAGTAGTGGAAGTAAAGGAAGTTTATTCTTCGGTAAACACAAAACAAACATAAGTAGGCCACTACATCCAACTACTACTCAGCAGCCCTTACACAACCTTCAGGACTACCCTCACGCGGCCATTTAATCTTACGCGGCGGCGATAAGATAAAAGAGACATTCGTCCTATTAAACAAGAGCCTGGCGGGGCGTCGCAATCACTCCCGCTGGACTTGGCCTCACCCACGCCCGGCAGCCTCCGAGTGTACTGAAGGAGGTTCAGTGTTTTAGGTCTTATTCGTAGCACAGGTGAATATTCCGTGGCGTGTTTGTACCCTGTGTTTCTAGGTGAAGCGCAAGGTGTATATGTAATCTTTTTTACAGTATGATCTCACGTGTTTGTGCTATGTGTTTCTAGATAAAGTGTATATATAATCATTTTTTACAGTATATTTTTACAGGAAATGAAGCAGCTTAAGGGCATAAAAAAGTGTAGAGGAAAAAAAAGTCCGCTAAACGCTGCTCCTAATTAGATAAAAAGTAGTGACCAAAAGAGAAGTCAATCTCGGGTAGAGAGGTGTCCTGATACTCTCTTCTTGAAAGAGGTCAAGTCATAGGCAGGAGGAAATGCAGATGGAGGAAAGG
Source organism: Eriocheir sinensis (assembly GCF_024679095.1). Classification (NCBI taxonomy): domain Eukaryota; kingdom Metazoa; phylum Arthropoda; class Malacostraca; order Decapoda; family Varunidae; genus Eriocheir; species Eriocheir sinensis. The sequence continues at coordinate 6,386,784 of NC_066556.1, read as the reverse complement.
TGTTCCAGAGTTTACCAGTGAAGGGGATGAAAGAATGAAGATGCTGGTTAACTCTTGCATAAAGGGTTTGGACAGTACAGGGATGGGCTAGAGTAGAACGTCGAGTACAGCGGGGCGGCGGGAGGGGGGAAGCATACAGTTAGGCAGTTCAGAAGAGCAGTTGGCATGAAAATATTGATAGAAGATAGAAAAAGATCCAATATTGCGGTGGAATTTTAGAGGTAGAAAACGATGAGACGAAGAGCCTTTGACTCCACTCTGTCTAGTAGAGCAGTTAATGTAGAAAAATATCTGACAGAATGATGCGCCGTTACCCTGCCACCATTTCATGCATCTCGGGGAAACTTTTGCTGTTACCGAAGACTTAGGACAGAGTGCGGCATAAATATTTGAATTCCGCTTCCCCTTCCCCAAATAATTTTCCTCTTTCTGTGCTGTGGTCTGACGATTCCTTTCTGAACGATCTATTTTTGCTGTAATAGAGGGAAACTGTTCTACCTGTGTGCCTATAAGCAGTGGCTCCGCAGGGGTCCCTTCTATCCTCTACCCTCTTTCTGGAAATGTCTTCACTGATCTTTCCGCGACTGGCTGTAATTCCTCACTTAAACGTTCCTACACTATACCGTCCGTTCATTTGCCGATAAATCTACTCTGCATTATTCCTCGCCATTTACCAAAAGTCCAAAGCATGAGGAATCGCACAATCATAGGACGAATGGTATAGGGCGCTTAACATCTGTTCTCTGACCTTTCTATTGTTTAATATTAAAGCAGAAGGAACTTGGTCCTTCAATGCCTCAAAAACTGAAATTCTTCATAACTCGACACAACCTTCCAGACATCAACCCCCTATTCTTCAATAACACAAACCTGTCCCTTTCCACACTAAACATTCTTGTAATGTCCTTTACTCAAAATTTCAACTGAAAACGCCATATTTCTTATCTCACTAAACTAGTATCCTTGAAGTTGGGAGTTCTTTGTCATCTTCATCAATTATTTTCATACTGTGGAAAACTGTGTGCATCCATCCACACAGCACAGTTGAACAAAACAATCAAAGTCTTTTCTCCTCATCAACTCGTCCCTTTACTGGCTGTCTTCTATCCTTCAAATTCACTAATTTCATGCTAACTGCTCTTCTGAACTCACTAACTACATGTCTTCAACCCTCCCGCGGCCCTGCTGCGTAAGACTTTCTGTTCTAAGCTCAACATTGTGCTATTCAACTCCCTAATGCAAGAACTAACTAGTATCTTCAGAGTAAGAGACGAGAATAGATTATAAGAAAGCATTTGGCTCTGTCAAAACTTCAGCAGTCATGCAAGCACTCAACAGGCAGGGCGTAGATGAACCGTACATAAAGGTGTTGGAGGATGTACTGAGACAGAACGGAAACCATCAAATTCCACAAGATATAATTCCAATAAAAAAGGTGGTAGGAGAGGTGACGCGATATCTTCGAAACAGTTCAATCAGTCTGTTCTCTCTGTCATGATGTGTGGATCAGAGATATCGATACTGACCAAGTCTCTGGAATTTTTATTATTATCATTGCAATAAAAAACACAAAAGTACAAATAAAAATATATAACAACGATGATAATAATAATAATAATAATAATAATAATAATAATAATAATAATAATAATAATAATAATAATAATAATAATAATAATAATAATAATAATAATAACACAGAGGGTCAGCCATTTGGTTACACAATGCTCCTCTCCTTGCCCTCTTGATCCTCGACCTTGGAGCTGTCACGTCAGTACCGGCAACACACACAAAATAAAAAAAAAGCACGGGAGATAAGATAAAAATGCAAGATAACAGCACCTTCGAAACCAAACATTTGATAACTGGAAATCTTTATCAGGGAATCGTGCGAGAGAAAGAAGAAAAAACCCCATTAAACTTAAGGACATTATATAAGAAATTACGATAGAACTTGGGACATTCGAGACCAAGTACCGGTAATAGTAGTAGTAGTAGTAGTAGTAGAAGGTAAAAAAACAAACAAATAAGCAAAACGGGAAAAAGAAAATACACACACACACACACACACACACACACACACACACACACACACACACACACACACACACACACACACACACACACACACACACACGATAGAAGGAACAACAAACGCCATCATCCTATTTTATCCTCATTTCAGAAAGGATTCCGTTAAACCGTCATTTCAATCATCTCCTCTTCTACTCTTCCGCTTCCTTTACTCCCACGGAAGAGCAAAAAAAGACAAAAAAGAAAAGAAACCACAGACACCCCCGTCATAGTTTTTCCTTTTTTTTTAAGAAACGACTCCTCTAGACTGTCCTTTCATTCTCCTCCTCCTCCTCTATCCCCTTATCTTCCTTTAGCTCCAAAAAAGAAAAAAAAGAAAAGAGGGACCACAGACACCATTATCATATCATTTTCCTCTATTCAGCAAGGACTTCGCTACATCGTCCTTCTACCTCCCTCCTCCTCTACCTCCTTTTCTCCCCTTAGCATCCCCCCCAAAAAAAAAAGAACGAAAAAGAAAAATAACAGGAAAAGAGGAACCACAGACACCATCATAATATTTCCCCTCTTTTCAGAACGGACTGCCCCCCCTCACTCCGCCATCATGGTCAAGAGTCTTAGGGAGAGTCGGGAGGTGCTTTCTGAGGCCTCCCAAACCTCCTCCTCCTCCTCCTCCTCCTCCTTGAGTGTCGGAGGTGGTGGGTTACGAATCAACCGTCGACTGGCCCTCATCTTCACGGGCCTGTTCGTGTGCTCGGCTGTGGCTGCGGCGGTGCTGGTGGTCACTATCTCACCGCACCAACAAGAGCAACAACAACAACCACCACAACAACAACAACCGCAACCACAACAAGAGCAGCACCAAGAACCACAAGTACAACAACAGCCGCTGCACTTGCCACAGATACAGCGGGAGAATATGGTGAGATACATAGATACATAGATAGATAGATAGATAGATAGATAGATAGATAGATAGACAGATACAGATAGATAGATAAATAGATAGATGGATAGATAGATAGATAGATAGAGAGAGAGATAGACAGACAGATAGATAGATAGATACAGATATAGATAGATAGATAGATAGATGTAATGAGTTTTAGCATACTTAATTAAGTATACATATTCGCTTTGTATTTTCCCGGTATCTAAGCAGGTTCGGAATACATATTTTTACTCAATTAACTTCTATTCCTTTATAAATTGATATAAATAGATAGTTTTGACGCACTGAAGTCTCCATATTCGCTTCTTGAATTTTCCCATTTCTAAGCAAGTACAGATTCACATCATAACTACACTGATTTCTGTCTCTTTTGCAGTTGACACAGTTTAAACACAACCATATTCCATTCCTGTATTTTTTTCCTATATCTAATAATCAAGTTCAGTATACACATTTAAACTTCATTAACTGCTATCTCATTCCGTTCAGTCGTCTTCCATTTCTTACTGCAATTTCAACGTGTGTTCTTGCGATAATCAGCCAAGTAATCGCCTTTGTCTCTAATGGTAGCAGACGGTACGGCCTCAAGAGAAGGTTATTAGGGTGGTGGGGAGGAAACTTAACCCAGGGTGACACGGGAGATGAGTCTTGCTGAATTTTTTAGGTCAATTATTGGGCTTGACAGTAAGAGGGGAGGAGATGAAGACGGTGGGGGCCAGGGTAAGACAGTGAAATGTGGCAAGAAAACACCGTAGATTGAGGTAGAGACTGTCACGTATCGGGGCTGCTTCTATTGATTGTGTCCTTGGCTGGGAATGAGAAGAGAGCACAGGGCGATGTTTAAAGGGTACTGGGGCAGAGATGAAGGCGAGATGAAGTAGGACGGTGAAACTGGGAAAGCTTATACCGTAGACTTTATCAAACACGTCTTGGTACTTATAGTGTGGGGTGGTTGGGTACGAGAACAGGCCACTGGGTGCTGTGTAAGGGGTACTATTGTATGGGTACTTGTTATAATGCGGGACCTTCGACTTCATATCTTTCATGAGGTAAATATAAAGTCGCTTCTAAAACTACATTCGTTCATTCTTTTTGCCATTTTTTTCTCTTGCATTTCTCCGTTTTTCTTTTCATAGGAGCAGGATTTTGTAGGCACTTAGTTCATTTAGTGTTCATATCTTAATCTGTCTCTTATGTCATGAAAATAAAAACTACATTCGTTCTTTTTTTTTGCCATTTTTTTTCTCTGGCATTTCTCCGTTTTTCTTTTCATAGGAGCAGGATTTTGTGAGCATTTAGTTCATTTAGTGTTCATATCTTTATCTGTCTCTTATGTCATGAAAATAAAAACTACATTCCTTCATTTTTTTTGCCATTTTTTTTCTCTTGCATTTCTCCGTTTTTCTTTTCATAGGAGCAGGATTTTGTGAGCATTTAGTTCATTTAGTGTTCATATCTTTATCTGTCTCTTATGTCATGAAAATAAAAACTACATTCGTTCTTTTTTTTTGCCATTTTTTTTCTCTTGCATTTCTCCGTTTTTCTTTTCATAGGAGCAGGATTTTGTGAGCACTTAGTTCATTTAGTTTTCATATCTTTATCTGTCTCTTATGTCATGAAAATAAAAACTACATTCCTTCATTCTTTTTGCCATTTTTTTTCTCTGGCATTCATTTTTTTTACATAGGAGTAGGATGTTGTAGGGATTTGGTTTGTTTAGTGTTCATATCTTAATCTGTCTCTTATGCCATGAACAAAATTGTGGATATTTCATCACATTTTTCTAATACTTTTCAGCAGATGAGAGACCACTCCGTTCACATAAGATCCCTTCCTCCATCCTCCTCTCCCGCTCCTCCTCCTCCTCCACCTCCTCCAACCACCACTCCTCCACCTCCTCCTCCACCTCCTCCAACCACCACTCCTCCACCTCCTCCTCCTCCTACCTCTCCTCCTGCTAAACATACCGCCGCCACACGGAAGGCCAGAGTCAACCGCCTGCCCACCGCCCTCAGCCCCACCCACTACTACGTCCAACTTCAGCCTTTCATCGATGGGAACTTCAGCATCATCGGCCACGTGGATGTAGAGTTCGAAGTCTTGGAAGCAACCTCAAACTTCACCTTCAACATCCTGGACATCGTGACGCATAATGAAACAGTGAAGGTGAGTGAGTGTGTGATTGTCGTACTCAGAGCATAGTATTTACCTGTTTCCGGCGTCTAATTATTCCCAAAAAACATCAGGATCTAACTCTTTTAACGATAACTATAAATGAGTTTCCTTATTGGATCCCAGAAGACAGTTTTGGGGTAGGAAGTCGGGAAATATAATCGGCTGAGTACGACAATCTGGCGAAGCTGGTGTGAAGGTGGGGAAGGGGTGTGTTGGCGGGGGAAGGTGAGTGTGACTGAGAGCGTGAGAGAGTATGTAGAGGAATGAGTGAGTCAATGCGTGAGTTGAGTAAATGGAACAATGTCTGAGTGGGTGAGTCAGTGAGTGAATCGGTAGATGAGAGAGGGAGTGAAAAAGTAATAGAGTGAGTGAGTGAGACCAAAACATGTACGTCACAGGTCGAAAAATCACACAACTCAAAACAATTACGAAAAAAAAGGATAAAAAACAAAAAAATATAAACACAATGACGTCTCTCTCACACACTCTTTATCTATCTATCCCTCCATCTATCTATCTATCTACACACTCACTTTGTCTATCTCTCTACCTATCTACAAACATTCATTCTCTATCTCTCCTTCTACTTATCCATACACTCTATATCTACACTCATTCTTTCTCTATCTATCCCTCCATCTATCAACACATTTTATCTGTCTCTACCTATCTACACATATTCATTCTCTATCTCTCCCTCTACTTATCAACACCCTCTATATCTACACTCATTCTTTCTCTATCCATCTATCTATCTACCTACCTATCTATCTATCTATCCGCAGGTGGTATCTACTGACGCCTCCGCCACCGAGTTCAGCATCACCCAGCATCTATACAATCACGAGGACCAGACATACACGGCGGTCCTGGCTGGGGCTCTCGAGGTGGGCACGACGTACAAGCTCTCCATGGACTTCGAGGGCTACCTGAACGACCAACTGGCTGGCTTCTACCGCTCCTCCTACACGGATAAGGATGGGAATACAAAGTGAGTGGGAATTGACTGTTTTGGTTTTGGTTTAGTTTGTTCTTGTTTACGTTGTTGGGGACTTTCTTTTTTTTTTTTTCGTTTCTCGGAGTTTTTCTTTTTCTGTTTTTGACTTTGCTTCGTTCTTTGTTTTTTTGGGGGTTGTTGTTTTTTCTTACTTGGTGATATTGTTTTTTTTTTCTTTTACCCTCTTCTTCCCCCTCTTTTTCTCTTTTCTTCTTTTTCCTCTTTTTCCTCCTCCACCTTCTCCTCCGCCTGCTGCTACTACTACTACTACTACTACTACTACTACTACTACTTCCTCCTAAACTTTCTCTTCCTGCATCACCTCTATTGCTACTACTACTACTACTACTACTACTACTACTACTACTACTACTACTACTACTACTACTACTACTACTACCACTACTACTACTACTACTACTACTACAATACCTACAACCACTACTATCACTACTACTACCACTACTATTACTCCTGCATCTCTCCCAAAGGTTCCTGGCGGTGACCCAGTTCGAAGCCGCGGATGCCCGACGAGCCTTCCCCTGCTTCGACGAGCCCGCCATGAAGGCCACTTTCGACGTGCGCCTCGCAAGGGAGGAAGCCACAAAGACCTCGATCTCCAACATGCCGCTCAGCGACACCATCCCCGTGTGAGTGCCCAGAGGATTACATAGATTCATATAGAAAGTCGGACCCCATACACGGAACCTATGTGGAGAGAGAGAGAGAGAGAGAGAGAGAGAGAGAGAGAGAGAGAGAGAGAGAGAGAGAGTAAAAGAGGGAGAAAAGAGAAAGAAAGAGAAAGAAAAAGATTAAGAAATACTTTTTTGTCTCGGATCACTTGCCCATCCTTCATGTCCCATTAAGAAAAAAAAACAGTTGACAAAGTATATTTTCTGGTTTGTAAGTCAAGAACCCCCCCCCCCCCGCAAAAAAGAATCATTTATCTTCCATTCTATTTTCATTATAATTTTCTTCCGGAAGCTGCTGCTGTACATGACGTGTTTTCATCACCAAACAAAAGATTAATAAGCATAAAAATTTCTAGGTATATCCAAGTTGTGTGATGCAAGAGTTATACAACAATTTAGTCACTCCTAAAATTACAGGAGGCTCTGTTTCCTTAAGTATCTGGACACCTCTCCTTCTGAAATTAACCTCTTTTTCGACCACCTCTTTGGATTCTTTTTAGGAGCAGCAAAAAGCGGGCTTTTTTTTTATTATTGTTTCCTTTTTTGTGCCCTTGAGCTGTCTCCTTTGTTGTAAAAAAAAAAAAGACAATGTTCCCTTTTGGTGCTACCTCCCTTCACTAACACCGCCCCCGCCCTCCGCCCCGCAGCGAGGGCCAGGACGGCTGGGTGTGGGACATCTTCAACACCACGGTGCCCATGTCCACCTACCTCGTCGCCTTCGTCGTGTCCGATTTTACCTATGTCGAGTCTAACGCCAACGACCACGTGCGCTTCCGAAGTGAGTAAGATAGATAGATAGATAGATGGATAGATGCATGAACACATATGTGGCACATATACACATCTACGTGCACACACTCCCGCCAAACTCTTCCTACCCGTCTTCGTCCCCCGTGCAGTTTGGGCGCGCGAGGATGCCATCAACCAGACAGCCTACGCCCTCAACGCCGGCCCCCACGTGCTCACCTTCTACGAGGACTACTTCAGCACGCCCTTCCCGCTCCCCAAGCAGGACATGATTGCCATCCCGGACTTCTCGGCGGGCGCCATGGAGAACTGGGGCCTCATCACCTACCGGGAGTCCGCCCTGCTCTTCGACCCCGCGGTGTCCTCGGCGGATTACAAGGACAGGGTGGCGGAGGTGGTGGCGCACGAGTTGGCGCACCAGTGGTTCGGTAATTTGGTGACCCTCAAGTGGTGGAACGACCTCTGGCTGAACGAGGGCTTCGCCACCTTCGTCTCCTACCTCGGCCTTAATGACGTGAGTTCCTTTAAAGGTCGTGTAATGGTCAGCTGTGTGGTTTGAGGTTATGTCATGATCAGCTGCTTCTCTTTGGTAGTTGAGCCTGTTGTAAATGGTGTTTTGCCGCGAGACTCAGGATCAGCCATCAGAACGAAAGTAACTCTCATTAACCGATTTTGTTATTTAATGTGTAGTGACCCGCTGTTGAAAATATGTGTGCTCTCACGAAATAATTAACATATATTTGATAAAACTGTGTAAATAAAGGGTAAGTAATGACGTCACGAGCTGGCAATACGTGGCTGGCTGAGCGCGCGCTGTGATTGGTCCTAATTTCCCGTGGAGGACGAGGTGTTCCAGACTTGGCGTATATGCGACCCACCAGATGCGGAAACCCCCAAACACCCACTCAGCAGGCGGGGTACCCCTTTGGCAAATTGATTACATGAAGGTAAAACTTAATCCTCTCCTGCAAAAGGAACGCGCGTGGCAGAACATGGAAGGATTCGGGTAAGGTATTCGCATACTCAAGTGTATCAGAAAGATCAAACTCGTGTCTTTCCTCCAGCTGGAGCCCACGTGGCGGGTTTCAGAGCGGTTCATCACCGTGGACCTGCAGTACGTGATGGAGCTGGACAGCCTCGAGTCGTCCCACCCCATCAGCCAAGAGGTCAGCACACCGGACGAAATCAACGAGCTCTTCGACGGCATCTCCTACTCCAAGGGCGCCTCCATTATCCGGATGATGTTCTACTTCCTCACGCCCGAGAACTTCAGGACGGGCATCACCAACTACCTCCAGGAATAGTGAGTGGCCAAAGATTTCTTCCTTCCTTCCTTCCTTCTTATCTCCTTAATTTTTCTTTCCTTTCTCCCTCTTTTCAGTCCTACTTTCCTCTCTTCCTTCCCTCCTTCCTTCCTTCCTTCCTTCTTTCACACCATAGTTCCTTCCTTTCTCCTTTCCCTGCTTAGTTTTTCCTTCCTTTCTCCTTCTTTTCATTCATTCTTTCCTCCCTCCCTTCCTTCCTTCGGTCAATCATGCATTCCTTCCTTCCCTTAGCAAATATACCAACGCCGAGCAAGACGACCTGTGGAACTCCCTGACGCAGGTCGTGGAGGGGACGGGTCTCCTGCCGCAGGACGTCACCGTCAAGACCATCATGGACACGTGGACGCTGCAGATGGGCTTCCCAGTGATCAAGGTGGTGAGGGACGCTGCAGGGACCACCGCCACTGTGACCCAGGTGCGTTTGCAGGTGGAGGAGGAAGAGGAGGAGGAGGAGGAAGAGGAGGAGGAGGACAACGATAACAACGGCAATCATAACCACAAACAACCACAACAACAATCACTGAAAACAATAAAACCAACCACAACAACCAGAACAACAACAAAAAAACACCACAATCACAAGAACAACTCCCTCACTCACACCTTTCTGTCTCTCTTTCTCCCCCCCACCAGGAGCGGTTCTTGCAGGTGAAGTCTCCGAACTCGACCGACACCCACGACTACAGCTGGTGGGTGCCGCTGACCTACACGTCGCAGGACAACCCCGACTTCATCGACACGCAGACCAGGAGGTGGATGGCCGACACGGAGAAAGAGATCACCGTGTCAGACCTTCCCGCCAGCGACCAGTGGGTGATCTTCAACGTACAGGAGAGGAGCTACTACAAGGTGAACTACGATGATGCTAACTGGAACCTGTTGTCGGCCCAGTTGATGAGTGACCCTTCAGCCATCGACATACTCAACAGGGCGCAGCTACTGGACGATGCTCTGGATCTGGCTAGCGCAGGTAAAGAAGAACAGTGCCTAAGAAAATCATATCAAGACATCTCTCCATCCGAAATTGATCTCACTTTTGACAACTCATTTCTATTTTTCGAGACTTTGGAACCCACCTTTAAAATTCAACAGCAGGATCCATTCTCTCTTGATTTCACTTATTCTCTAGCGCAGGTAAAGAAGAACAATGCCTAAGAAAATCATATCCGAAACTCATCTCTCTTTTGACAACTCATTTTTATTTTTCGAGACTTTGGAGCCCCCCCTTAAAATTCAAAAACAGGATCCATTCTCTCTTGATTTCACTCAATCTCTTTTCCATCGCTCACAATGACGCTGATACTTTGGAGGGACATCCGTGCTACCTCTTGCTGACCTCCGCCTCGATCTCCCTTCTCCCACAGGTCAGCTCTCCTACGACTTAGCGCTGAACCTCAACTCGTACCTGGAGAAGGAGGAGGAGTACTACCCGTGGTCTGCAGCCCTCGACAACATGGGCTACATCGAGGAAATGTTCACACGCACTGGTGGCTACGGGAATCTCAGGGTGGGTGTGAGGTGGAGGAGGAGGAGGAGGAGGAGGAGGAGGGGGATATCAAGATGTGGAATGAAAGATCCGAGGCTCACAATAACTATTTCCAAAGACCACAACGGAGATTAGTCGGGTTATCGTGAGGTCTTTTGACGTTCATGGTGCAGAAGCCTTATCAAACTATCATTAAACTCATAAAACTACCCATGGAAATACACACCACAACCTCTACCCAAGCCTTACCAAATGAGGGTGTGAGGGCTCCGAAATGTTTGAGAATATGGCCCTAATTTCAGTCTCACTACCACTAAACTCATAAAACTACCCATGGAAATACACACCACAACCTCTACCAAAGCAATATCAAAATGTGGATGTGAAGTCCCCAAAATGCTTGAGAATATGGCCCTAGTTTTTGTTTCACTATCACTAGACTCATCGAATTACCCCTGAAAATGTTTGTCTCACTATCACTAGACTCAGAATTACCCCTGAAAATACACACCACAACCTCTACCAAAGCAATATCAAAATGTGGATGTGAAGTCCCCAAAAATGCTTGAGAATATGGCCCTAGTTTCCGTCTTACTCATCCGTCCAGGGCCTCACTAGCTCCTAACCCCGTTCCCTCTTTTCCCCTCCTCGACAGACGTACTTGCTGTCCCTCCTGGAGCCGCTCTACCAAAGTGTGGGCTTCCAGGGTGACGAGAATGACGAGCAATTGGTGCATTATAAGAGGAGTCTCGCCCTCAAGTGGACCTGTAACCTGGACTACGAAGACTGCGTGACCAACTCCGTCTCGCAGTACGACGCATGGATGACGAGCGGGTAGGTAGATAGGTGAAGTGGATGAGAGGGTGAGTGAGTGGATGACAAGGTGAAGTGGATGACAGGGTGAGTGATTGGATGACAAGGTGAAGTGGATGAGAGGGTGAGTGAGTACAAGGTGAAGTGGATGACAGGGTGAGTGAGTGGATGACAACGTGAAGTGGATGAGAGGGTGAGTGAGTACAAGGTGAAGTGGATGAGAGGGTGAGTGAGTACAAGGTGAAGTGGATGACAGGGTGGGTGAGTGGATGACAAGGTGAAGTGGATGAGAGGGTGAGTGAGTACAAGGTGAAGTGGATGACAGGGTAAAATGAATAACAGGGCATAGTGGATTAGTGGGTGAGAGAATGACAGGACGAAGTGGATGGAGAATGGATGAATGGATGACAGGAAGAAGTGGATTACAACCGGATGAGTGAATGACCGGTCGTAGTGGATTAAGAATGAGTGAGTAGATGGCAGGGCAAATAGATGGAGTGGATGACAGGACGAAGTGGATGACAACCGGGTGAGTGAATGACCGAGCGAAGTGGATGACAAATGGGTGAGTTGATGACGTGGATGAGTGAACGGGCTAAGTGGATGAAATGGTTGCCCTCACTGCCATAAGTTAGTCTTCAAGGGTTCCCTGATGGTATTGCGGGAGTGGAAGTAGTTTAGAGAAAGAGGATAAGAGGATTAATTAAAGGCCCTCTTAGCGAATTAATGAGAAAAAATCATCGCTCACACACACCATTCCATAATAAATATCAACGCATTTGTGATCAGTTTATGCATCATCTATTTTGGGGGGTCTTTATCATGACAGAAAATTGGCCCGTCGCTGCTACACGGTAAAGGCACAAATTTGGCCCGTCGCTGCTGCACGGTAAAGGCACAAATTTGGCCCGTCGCTGCTACACGGTAAAGGCACAAATTTGGCCCGTCGCTGCTACACGGTAAAGGCACAAATTTGGCCCGTCGCTGCTACCGGGTTAAGACCGATACCAGATGGACCCCGAAAGTATCAGAGTGACAACCTAAGAATTGTACAAATCAGGGCCGACGGAAATGCACTCTAGTGTAGAGATGATATTAAAACCTTTGCCGGAGCAGTAACATGAGACGGAGAGGTGGAGGATATTGGGTTATAAGGTTCTATGTTTTGAAGTGAAGTATAAATGACAACTGATAATAAGGATGAAGATGATGAAAAGAATATATCACCGAGCCATATTTTCTCCTCTTCCACCTCCAAGGATATTGGGATAAGGTTCTATGTTTTAAAGTGAAGTATAAATGACGATTGATAATAAGGATGAAGATGATGAAAAGAATATATCACTGAGCCATATTTTCTCCTCCTCTTCCTCCTCCACCTCCTCCTCCTCCTCCTCCTCTTCCACCTTCATCTCCTCCACCTCTTCAACAGCACGGCCGTGAACCCCAACCTCCGCTCCACCGTCTACTGCACGGGCATCGCGGAGGGCGGCGAGGAGGCGTGGAACTTCGGGTGGCAGCAGTACCTGGCGACCAACGTGGGCAGCGAGAAGGAGAGGCTGCTCACCACCCTGGGCTGCGCCAAGGAGGTGTGGATCCTCTCCAGGTGAGTGCATAAGCGTATACCATTCCGAAATTGACCTCCCTTTTGATCAATCTTCTCTACTTTCTTTAAAAGGAGTAGTGTTAGAGGCGAGGGTGAGGGCACCGTTCCGAAATTGACCTCCCTTTTGATCAATCTTCTCTACTTTCTTTTATAGGAGCAGTACTAGTAGACTTTTTTTTTTTTTGCTTTTTTTATCTATTTTTCCCCTTGAGTTGCTTCCTTTACAGCACACAAAAAAATCAAATAAAACATCACACAAACTTGACCTCCCTTTTTTATCCATTTTCTCTACTTTCTTTTATAGGAGCAGTACTAGCAGACTTTTTTGGCTTTTTTTTATCTATTTTTGCCCTTGAGCTGCTTCCTTTACCGCACAAAAAAAAATCAAATAAAACATCACACAAACTTCAAAGAAAACGATGACTTCAACTCCGCCTTTTCCCAGCGTTTACATTCGATCCGTACACACCTCTTTTTCTTCCCAATGTTTACCTGTGCTCACGCTCCCCCCACACACTCCTGCAGGTACCTCGACATGGCGTTCACGGAAGACAGCGGCATCCGGAAGCAGGACGCCTCCAGAGTGTTCAGCGCCGTGGCCAGGAACGACATCGGACGTGACCTCGCCTGGAACTACCTGAGGGACCAGTGGGAGGTCATCGCCAACTAGTGAGTGCAAGGGTTCCCGGTGCTTGCAGTGTTATTTTCGCGGGAGGTTCAGCCTTTGTGACGCCACCTCCCTGATGCGTTCTCTTTAGTCGTGGTCTTCATAATATTCGTTTTTCTACGCTTTAATTTCCTTCTTGGTCTTCTTTCCGTTTCATTTATATCTTTTTCCAGAGTTCAGAGATAACGTGTTTTCTTATATAAGGGAAAAGTAGAAATGGCATCTCTTAAGTCGTGGTCTTCATTATATATTTCTCCTTCGTTACTCTACACTAATTTCCTTCTTGGTCTTCTTTCCGTTTCATTTATTTCTTATTCCAACGCTCAGAGATCACGTGTTTTCTTATATAAGGGAAAATTAGAAATGGCATGTCCGACTAATGCATGCAAGAGTTTCCGGCGCTTGCATTCACTTCTTTCTGTTGGTGAATTGTTATCTATTTAAGAGAGGAAAGCGCTTGTCCAGATAGCAAATGCAAGAGTTTCTAGCGCTTGCAGTATACTCATTCCTTGTTAATAGCTTGTTATCTTGTTATCTGTTTAAGAGAGGAAAGCGCTTGTCCAGATACCAAATGCAAGACTTTCTAGCACTTGCAGTATACTCATTCCCTGTTAATAGCTTCTTATTCAAGGAAAAAGTAGAAATGGTGTATCCAACGAGTAACACCACGAGTTTCTGGAGCGTTCAGTGACTTTCTGCTGTTGCTGTCTTGCTGGCTAGTGGATGGAAGCACCTATTCAACTCCTAAGTGCAAGAGTTCTCGGAGTTTTCAGTATTTTCCTTCTCTGTTACTGGTTTCTTAAGGTTAAAAGTAGAATTGCCATGTCCGGCTAGTGAGTGCAAGAGTTTATAGTGCACTCACTTCTTCTGCTACTGTCTTGTTACCTAAGAGAAGAAAGCACATGTCCAGCTTTTGAGTGCAAGAGTTCCCGGAGCTTTCAGTATTTTCCTTCTCTGTTACTGGTTTCTTAGTTGAGGCTGAAAGTAGAAATGGCATGTCCAATTAGTGCATGCAAGAGTTCCTGGTGCACACACTGACTTTCATCTCTTCCTCCTCAGCTTCGGTTCCTTCACCACGCTGGGCGACCTGGTCAGGACCGTGTCAGAGGAGTTCAACACACAGGAGGAGAAGCACCAGGTACGTGTGTGGTAGGTGGGGGGGAGTTATGTGGGTGTGTGGGTGTGTTTAAAGGTACGACATTGGTCAATCCTTAAAACGGTGACAAGAACGATAACTGATCCCTGGTTCTCTCTTTCCTCGCCTTCCTCGTAGCTGGAGCTGTTCCGGGACGATCATTTGGAGCAGCTGGGGACGGCCAAGCGCGCCATCGACCAAGCAATCGAGCAGACCGCCAACAACATAGCCTGGATGGAGGCCTACTACGATACCATTCTCGAGTGGCTTCAGAATCACCGTTAAAACCTTCTAGTCCGACCTGAATGGCTATAAAAGAGGGTAGAGTAACAGATGGGAGGGTTTGACGTGTGTATGAGTGAGTGTTTGTGTGTTAGTGGGTGAGGGGGAGACTGGGCTTCAAAACCACCTCAATTCTTCTAGTTTTACCCGAATAGCTAGATGGAAAGATGGATGGATGAGAGAACAATGATGGTGTGCGTGTTGACGTGTGTATGGGGGAAGAGAATAAGGGACGCCAACTATACCTTTCTAGACAGACTTTCAAACTACCTCAATCCCTCTAGTTTAACCTGAATAGCTAGACGGAGAGAAGGATGGATGAGAAGATAACGACGTAGATGTGTGTTTATGTCTATTGGGGGAGAAAATTAATAAGGGACGCCAACTATACCTTCCTAGACAGACTTTTAAACTACCTCAATCCCACTAGTTTGATCTAAATAGCTAGAGGAATAGGAGGATGGATGAGAGGATACCGACCTAGATGTGTGTTTATGTCTATTGGGAGAGAAAATGAGGGACGCGAACTATACCTTCTTAGACAGACTTCCAAACCACCTCAATCCCTCTAGTTTAACCTGAATAGCTAGACGGACAGAAGGATGGATGAGAAGATAACGACGTAGATGTGTGTTTATGTCTTTTGGGAGAGAAAATGAGGGATGCCAATTATACCTTCCTAGACAGACTTCCATACCACTTCAATCCCTCTAGTTTAATCTAAATAGCTAGAGGGATAGGAGGATGGATGAGAGGATACCGACGAGTGTGAGTGAGCATGCGAGGGTGTACGTGAGTGTGAGGAGAATGCGGGAGGTGTTTTGATGAAGGGGGATGAAGGTACTGGTGAGGTGGCGGTGGGTGATGACTCCCAAGAAACCTCATATATAGGTTTAGTGGTTCATGTACAAACGTTCTGGTGCAAATTCAAATGATTCGCGCGTCTCGACCACGGTGCAATAAAGTGTTCATTGTGCTCCGCCTCCCTTTCATTGTACCTTTGCGTTATACCTCAGCAAGGGTGTAGGGGGAGGGGGGGGGGAGGGGTGTTGGGATAGGTACTTTTTTTTTACAGTGAATTAAGAATGATGACTGATGATGATAATGATGATGATGATGAAAAAAATTATAATACTGAGCCATACCTCCTCCTCCTCCTCCTCCATTGGAACCGTTGACAGACCTCCAAAGCAACAAGCAGCGGACGACGAAGCGCTGTACGAGGAAATTCACACCATAACACAAAACAAACAGTCAGTCATTATCGGGGACTTTAACTGTTCCAACATTGACTGGACCACGATGATTGGAGATCGGGAGGGTAACAGATTGCTCGAAATGTTAGAGGACACTTTTCTTACTCAGATTGTTAGCCAACCGACGAGGGAAAATAACTTATTAGACCTAGTACTCGTGAGTGATTCAGATCTCACACGTGAATGTCAAGTCGGCGAAAAACTGGATGGTTGCGACCATCACCTAATTCGCCTAAAAATCAGAACAGACCATGAACTCACCGAAAACACGTCCAAGATTCCAGACTACAAAAAAGCCAATTTTAACTTCGCTCGTGAGCTGCTAACCCAGACAACTTGGGAACCCATGAACCTCACTCCGGTGGACGGCGCGTGGAACGGCTTTAAGAACAAACTCCTGGAGGTAGAGAGAACGACTGTTCCCATGAAGACAAGGAGAACAAATAATGCCACAAGCACACCATGGATGACTACCCAAGTTCGACGGGCGATTAATTTGAAGAAGAGAAAATACAACTTGCTAAAGGAAAACAGCACTGACGAGGCACGCGAACAGTACCATCAAAGCCTCAGAGCTTGCAGAACACTCATTCGCCAGAGTAAACGCGACTATGAAAAGCAAATTGCACGCGAAGCCAAGTCCAACCCGAAAAAGTTCTTCACGTATATAAGAACCAAAAAGAAGACAAAAAGCAATATCGGTCCCCTAAAAGATGAAAGTGACGTACTAACACAGGACAGTAGACAAATGGTCGAAATCCTAAACAGGAACTTCGCGTCAGTGTTCACGGTCGAGAATACCCAGTCCGTACCCGAGAGCCCTTCCCCACCGATGGGAATCACTCCCCTAGAAATTGGTACAATCGACGAACGGGATGTGAAAAAGTACCTAGACAAACTCGAGACAAACAAGTCTACCGGACCCGACGACTTGTCACCCAGGCTGCTCAAGGAACTCAAGCAGCAAATCCTCAAGCCACTCACCGCCATCTACAATCAGTCACTACAACAAAACAAAGTCCCGAAAGACTGGAAACAAGCGAACGTAACACCGATCTACAAAAAGGGAGACAAAAGTGTGGCCCTAAACTACAGACCAATCAGCTTGACCTCAGTGGCGGGAAAAATCCTCGAGAAGATCATCAGAGACAAACTCGTTAGGTTCCTTGAAGACAACAACATCATTTCCGATGCTCAGCACGGTTTCAGGAACAAGCGCTCATGCTTAACCAATTTATTGGACTTCTTCCAAGGTATCTATGAAAACTGGGATAATCATATCCCCAGTGATGTTATATATCTAGACTTTCAGAAAGCCTTTGACAAAGTGCCACATGAAAGACTCCTCAAGAAACTTAAGTCGGCGGGATTAGGCGACGATCTGACAGCGTGGATCAAAGACTGGCTCACTGGAAGAAAACAACGAGTTGTACTCAACGGACAGGCCTCCGAGTGGCTCCCGGTCACAAGTGGAGTGCCACAGCGGACCGGCCTGGGACCCATACTATTCATCATATAGATCCACGACCTAGAACTAGGATTAAAATCCAATCTTTCAAACTTGGCCGACGACACAAAGGTTGGTGGTAAGGCCCTAACGACGGCAGACTGCGAAATTATCCAGAGAGACCTGGACCTGATCACTT
The DNA here is from genome assembly GCF_024679095.1 of Eriocheir sinensis. Lineage (NCBI taxonomy): Eukaryota > Metazoa > Arthropoda > Malacostraca > Decapoda > Varunidae > Eriocheir > Eriocheir sinensis. Next base: position 6,368,971 of record NC_066556.1, on the reverse strand, counting down.
GGTGGTCGGAAAAATGGCAGATGTCCTTCAACACTACCAAATGTAAAGTAATGCATATCGGATCCAGAAACAGCAACCACATATACCACATGGGTGGCGAACCACTACATGTTGTGCAAGAGGAAAGAGACCTCGGGGTCACCATCAGCAGTGACTTGAAACAAACAAAACACTGCAAGTCCGCCTGTAAGAAAGCCAATACAATGCTTGGGTTCATATCGAGGAACTTTGAATACAAGACGCCGGGAGTTATGTTATCCTTGTATAATTCGCTGGTAAGGCCCCACCTGGAATACGCCGTGCAATTCTGGTCTCCTAATTACAGGAAAGACATTGAATTACTTGAGAGAGTACAGCGCCGCGCCACGAAGATGATACCATCACTGAGGACGAAACCCTATGAAGAACGACTCGAGCGACTCAACCTCTTCACGTTGGAAAAGAGACGACTGCGGGGAGACATGATACAAGTCTTTAAGTACCTGAACAAGCTCAGCAACGTTGATCACTCCAAACTCTTCACGCTACAAACTAACCTGAGAACAAGAAACAACGGAAAAACAATTCAAGCAAAGCGATGCAATACCGACATCGGCAGGAGTTATTTCTCAAATAGAGTTGTTCGCCACTGGAACAGCCTTCCTGCAGAAGTGGTTAGCGCAGAGACCATCAACTTCTTCAAGAAACGCATTGATCGCCACTTTGCTGCAACGGGTGTGAACTGAACGTTCCCAAGAGTAGGTACACAAGTGCTTTAATCCTTCCCTGCAAGCCACTCCTATGGCAAACGGATTGATTAAATCACTGAACGCAGGCAGCCTAGTAATGAGCCAACAGGCTTTCTGCTGCCTGCTAGTCCATGTTTCCATGTTTCCTCCTCCTCCTCCTCCTCCTCCTCACCTTCCTCTTCTTGCTCCTCCTACTCCTCCTAGTGTGAAAATTTAGTGAAGATGGTGATGGTTATACTGGAGTGACAATTTGCTGTAGAAGATGATGGTTATACTGGCGTGAAATTTTAGTAAAGATGGTGATGGGGATGGAGCTGGTGACAAAATTCAGCTTCGGCACCCAACGTTCGAACTCAAACCGTGAAACCAGTGTGGCAACATGAATATAGTGAAGACAAAATGTATATATGAAAGAGGATACTGACCGCCTCGCCTCCCCCCTCCCCCTCACACACACACACACACACACACACACACACACACACACACTTCCTTACTATTGTCTATGCTAGTCCTTCCCCGCTCACGTCATTCGTTAATTCCGAAGCCGACTTCTCCAGCTGAACGACAACACTCATAGAATAATGTCCCCTGTATCAACTTGCTTCGCTCTCATGATACTTATATAGGAGCAGCAAGTAGCAGGCTCTTTTTTTATTATTGTTTCCTTTTTTGTGTGCCCTTGAGCTGTCTCCTTTGTTGTAAAAAATAAAAACTTATACTGAAGGTGCATCTTTTTCCAGTGAGTGAGTCCATTATCTCCTCGTCCTCTTTATCTTCCTCCTCCTCCTGCTGCTCCTTCTCCACACCCACTGGTCACGTTCGTCACTCTGTTGTATAATGGAGGTGCATATCTTTTTTCCACCGTACAGCACCCAATCACCACTACGTCACGTTCCTCCCTCACACTTACTAAGGGAGCTTATTTTCGGCTAATCAGCGACAGAACCGGACCACCTAACACCCTTCCCAACCCTACCTAGCCGAGCCACCTAAAACTCTCTCCTTTCCTCCACCTCCACCACCCCACCCACGTAACATACAGAATAATACCCGTCGGCCTCAGAAACCATCTTTATTTTTGTCTCTTTAACAGCCACCCACGTAACACTACAATATCTATTTTTCTGTCTGTATCGTTCCATGTTATTGAGAGATGAACGAGCGCCTGACAGGCCTTCTCTCCTTCCTCCCTTCATCTCTCTCTCCCACACTCACTCCTGCCTTTCATCCCTCTCTCTCTCCCTCCCTCCCTCTCTCTTTTTTCTTCCCACGCATAATAGGAAATAAATATAGCCTGATGTGTGTGTAAGTGTGGAGGAGGAGGAGCAGGAGGAGGAGGAGGAGGAGGAAGAGGAGGAGGAGGAGGAGGAGGAGTGATGAAAAAAACGCAATAGTCAAGAAGCAAGCAGAAATATCACCAATCATCACCACCACCACCATCACCACCACTATCACCACCACCAAACCAAAACATCACACACCATCTCCACCACCACCACCATTACCACTAACCCCTCTCACCCCTACCATCACCCCTACCACCACCACCACCACTCGAGAACCGGTCCGCTGAGGAACAGGAAAGGCGAGTCCCAACACATGTGCGGCAGCGAAAAGGAGTGAGTGGCAGACAGGTGCGCGGGTGAGACAGGTGTGACCAGACCACGTGTACACTGCTGTGGGGGCCAAGGACGCACAGGTAAGCCCGCACGTTGCTTGTTTGTTTGTTTACCTGTTTGTTTATCTATGTTTGTTTGTCTGGGTTTCTGTTTTTCTATTTGTTTGCCTGTCTGTCTACCCGCCTGGTCTCCCCACCATGCGAAGGACATTGCAAAATTAAAAGGTATTCAACGTAGGGCAACAAAGACTCCTCCTTGCGCAACAAATCTTACGACGAAAGGCTCTCAACTTTTAACCTGTTCTCCCTTGATGACCGTCGCCTTCCAGGAAAACTGAGCGTAAGTTTCAAAATACTTAATGGTTTTACGAGTGTGGGCGAATCCTAAGTTCCGGTCGAGAAAAAATCGCACAAGACTTGAGTGTTTACAAATAATTTAAGACTGCACCAAATTATTCTTCGCCGTCTTTGTAGCGTGAGAATGAAATAAGTTCAAACCTTCAGTGGTCCAGCGGCGCCATATGACCCTGTCTGTTGCAGCGGCTAATTTAAATCAATCAAATCCAATCCAATTCCGCGGTCCAGTGCAACACGATTGACTCCTTTAAAAATAATCCCGATCAACACTTCCTTCAACTCAACATTTACTACAATAGAAATGCAGAGTCTTGGTGGCATTTGATTTAAGATAATTTCACTTACGTTTAAGGACAGACCACCTATAGATTGAAACATAGGATCTGTGTGGTCTGAATATCTATGTAAGTCTCTGTAAAGCCGGTCTGTTTGCTGGTCTAGATTTATGTTTATCTGTTTGTTTGCCTGTCTGTCTATTCACCTGTTTGTCTGTTTGTCGGTCTCGCTTTCTGTTTATCTGTTTGTTTGCCTGTCTGTCTATTTGTCAATCTAGTTTTCCGTTTTTGCGTTGCGTTTTGGCTGGGTCTTGTTGGGTTACGATACTGGGTCTTGTGTGAGTGGGTGTGAGCGGGAATGAAAGAGAGAGAGAATAACACACAGAAAGAGAGAGAGAGGGGAGATAAGGGAAGGAGGAGTAATAATGACCATCTATTCTTACACACACACACACACACACACACACACACACACACACACACACACACTAGTATATATATTTTCTTTTCTCTCGCTCGCGCTGTTTGTGTCGAGGGTTTCCGAGAAGAGCGACCGAGCGCCAATACTTTACGATGATCCTTGAGTTTCCGCCGCCCATCCGCACGAGCTAAGGACGCAAAGGACGCCGAAGGATTACAAGCCGAAGAGGAAAATAATATTGGAACAGAAAGACCGAAGTGAATGGACGATTGGTAGACAGATGTGTGTATGGGGGATAAAAGGACAACAAAGCGAGGAGAAAATGAGAGAAAATAAGAGAGATACGAAAGGAAAGGACTGAAAGAAAGATGTAAAAAATAGTGCTGGAAGAGAAAGACCAAAGTGAATGGCGGATTGGTAGAGAAATGGGTGTATGGAGAATAAAAAGAGAACAAAGCGAGGAGAGAATGAGAGAAAATAAGAAAGATACGAAAGGAAAGGACTGAAAGAAAGATATAAAAAATAGTGCTGGAAGAGAAAGACCGAAGTGAATGGACGATTGGTAGAGAGATGTGTGTATGGAGGATGAAAAGACAACAAAGCGAGGAGAGAATGAGAGAAAATAAGAAAGATACGAAAGGAAAGGACTGCAAGAAAGATATAAAAAGAACAGAAAGATGGAGTGAAGAAAGGATTATAAGACATGTGCGTGTGTGTGTGTGTGTGGTGAAAGAACAGCAAGGTAAAAAAGGACAGAGAACAGGGAGATAAATATTAAGAAGAAAGGAAAGAAGGGCTGAAAAAAAAAAAATAAAAGAAACAGGAAAACCGGAGTGATTATCATTAGAGGATTGTTAGAGATTGAATAGACAAAATAAAAGGACGGCAAGATAAAAAAAAAAGAACAGAGCAAAAAGGAGAACAGTACAAAGAAAAAGTGGAGAAAAGGGAACCAAAAGAAAGGAAGATAATATAAAGGAAGATAACGACCGAATTGATTGATAAACGTATAGATAGAATGATAAGAGAACAAAGAGAAGAGGAGATAGAAAATTAGATAAAAATAATAAGATAGAAGAGTAGAACAGAAAGAATAATGTAAAAAGAACAGAAAGACGGAGTGATTAGAGAACTGCAAGAGATGTGTGAATAAAGAGACAGCAAAGAGGAGAGAGAAAAGGAGATAAAATAATAAGAAAGATAGGAAAGAAGAACTGAAAGGAAACTATAAAGAGAGCAGAAAGACGGAGTGGTTAGAGAATTGCGAGAGATCTGTTAATTAAGAGACAGCAAAGAGGAGATAGAAAAAGAGATCAAAATAAAAAGAAAGAAAGGAAAGAAGGACTGAAAAAAAAATATAAAAAGAAAAGAAAGATATGTGTGAATAGAGTAAAGAGAAAGCAAAGAGGAGAGAGAAAAGGAGAGAAAAAATATTAAGAAAGAAGAACAACTCAGAGAAAAGAATAATATAAAATAGAAGAGAAAGATGGAGTGGATTGACGAGTAGAAGCGAAACGTGTGGATAGGATAAAAGGACTGAAAATTGAAGAGGATAGAGAATAGGTGAGAAACTATTTTAAAGGAAAGAAGATGGAATGAAAAGAAAAAAAAGAAAAGGAAATATAAAAGAAACAAAGACCGAAGTAAAGGGATAATTAAAAGAGACTTGTGCATAAGGAATGAAAGGACAAATAAAAGGATAAAATATATCAAGGGAAAAAAAAGACTGAGAGAATAAAAAAGATGGATAGAGAAATAAACAGAGACAAAAAGGTTGACAAAGAGTGAAAGCAAGTAAAACAACAAGCGAGAGAGAAAGAAAGAACAAAAGCAAAAAAGAAAGTAGGAAAACAAAGTAAGCAATAGGAAAATACCTTCATCATGAAATAGGAAATAAAATAAAGAAACGAAGAAAAGCTTGAGAGAAAATAGTGAACGGGTGAGTGAACGAATACATAAATGAACGAATAGGTGAACGATACAGTGAATTAGTGAATGGATTAGAAAACGATAGATAGAAACGAAGACAACGGGAAACTAAAAAAGCAAACAACACTTGAGAGAATAAAAAAAAAGACAATGGAAAGTGAAAGGGTAAAAAAACAAGCACTTCCTGAATGTTAACCACTCAAGAAAAAATAAATGAAAATAGATAAAATGAAAAAAAGCATAAAATAAACTGATAACAACCCTTTCGACACTACAACAAATAAGAAAAAGTAAACAACAACAAAAAAGACACAAACAAGATAATATGCGTTACACAAGAAGTGGACTCTAGGAAAATTCACTCGATACGACCTGCGAAGGAAGAAAAAAAAGAAGAGTTTCACAATAAACCTGTTTTGGGAGGAGGAGGAGAAGGAGGAGGAGGAGGAGGAGGAAGAGGAGCAAATTGACCACAGCAACTGACACAAAAGAACAAGTCACAGTGAAAGTAGTAGTAGTAGTAGTAGTAATAGTAGTAGTAGTAGTAGTTGTAGTAGTAGATTATGATTATTTGGGTGACGGGAAAAAGAAACAGCGATTGAAGGGAGCAGGAGAGATGATTACGCCTGTGTGTGTGTGTGTGTGTGTGTGTGTGTGTGTGTGTGCGTGTGTGTGTGTGTGTGCGGAGGGGCCCAACAACCGTTTTGCGCGGGACACCCTTGGAATCCTGATGCGGCGGCGTAGACAGAGCTGCAAACGTTGCCAGAAGAGGATTTGATTCACACCTGAGATTCAAGACGCTGCTTACCTTCACCTGTGTTTGATTAACTAACTCTCAGGCGCCGCTGCATGTTATTAGAGTAAAGAGAAAGCAAAGAGGAGAGAGAAAAAGAGAGAGAAAATATTAAGGAAGAAGAACTCAGAGAAAAGAATAATAAAAAAAGAAGAGAAAGATGGAGTAGATTCACGAGTGGAAGAGAAACGTGTGGATAGGATAAAAGGACTGAAGATTGAAGAGGATAGAGAAGAGGAGAGAAAACATTTTAAAGGAAAGAAGATGGAATGAAAAGAAAAAGAAAATATAAATGAAACAAAGACCGAAGTAAAGGGAGAATTAAAGGAGACTTGTGTATAAGAAATGAAAGGACAGATAAAAGGATAAAATATATTAAGAAAGGGAAAAAAGGGACTGAGAGAATCAAAAAGATGGATAGAGAAATAAGATGTAAGGGAGTAAGGGATATCAGACTTGTAATACAGTTAGGAAAAAACGATCAAGATTAGTTAAAGAGAGGACCAAGCAGTTTAAGCATTCGATTAGAAAACAAGAAAATATACCATGAGGATAAAAAGAACAAAGTCGGGAGTCGTTACAAAGACTAAAAACGTATGGATAGGATGAAAGGGCTGAAGAGGATTGAGAATAGGAGAGAAACTATTTTGAAGGAAAGGAAAGAAGATGGAATAAAAAGAAAAAAAGAAAATATAAAAGAAAGACCGAAGTGAAGGGAGGATTAAGAGACTGGACTGGACTGGATTGAACTGAGGGCCACTTCCACAGCTCCACAGGCCTCCAAACCAATGCCAAATACTTCGTAGGCTCCTCGCGTAGTGTATTGTGTTCATGTTTAAGTTAAGAAATTCGAGGAAACTATACGGGGAAATCTCTCGTGTATCTGTGCTGCTTCGAAAACCTAACCATTGTGGAGTGAAGATTGAAGAGTTTGGTTCGGGTGATTACCAAGCCACTGTGTTGAGCTGTGAAATCGCCTCTCGGAGTGTGCTTGCATTGAGTGACACGTATCTCCTGTAAACAGACCTTGGAAGTGTGTGTGATGTTATGGTGTAAGGTTTTAAGGCGTTCTTGACACGTTAGGTACAGAGGGCGTGTGTGAGGGAGGGAGGGAGGGACGGAGACGAACGGAAGGGACGGGGGTGAGTCGGGTATTCCTGTTTTGTCCTTGTTTTTCTCGGACTTTGGCAGTTGTTGTTGTTTTTAGTTCAAAGGTATACAGTCAGGAGCTCATATGGAAAAGGGTGTATATATTCTAACTAAGGATTATCACAGGTTTATACGGAAAGGGAAAAGAACTTGTAGATATAAACACATACACATCAACGAACAAACACAAACAAACGCAACGATGACCCTAATTGCGAAACGGCGTGTGTGTGTGTGTGTGTGTGTGTGTGTGTGTGTTCGTATTCCCTAGAGAGGAGCACCGCGGCATGAAAATAAAGACCAATTACGGACATTATCCCCCGGAGGAGTCGAACGGGTGGACGGGTGGCTGAGTGGCTCCATTCACCTGGACGCACCATTACGAGGGCGCGCCAGGTAAGCGAGAAAACCGCGAGGGAACGACGCAGCATAACAAAAAGACCAACTGGTACCTGGCTCCGGCATGTCAGGTGGGTGGGAGGGTGTGTGTGTGCGTGTGTGTGTGTGTGGCAACTTCCAGCCAGCCACCAAGCCACCCAGCCAGTCAGCCAGTCAGCCGCCGGCCACAAAAGGACGAGGCGGTCGGTGTTACAGTGTGCTCAAAAGTGTGCGTGTGAGTGAGTGAGTGAATCGGTGTCTCTCTACGCGTCCCTGGTTCTCCACTCACACTGTTGACCCTTCATGCTGTGTTACGCCAGTGAATAATAAGCTGTGAACTACCAATGCTGTGAAGGCGATCGAGAGGGTGAGTAGAAAGGAAGTGGAGGAGGAGTGGCCTGGGATGGCATGGGGTGGGTTGGCGTCGCGTGGTTTCGGGTGGGCTAAGGTGGGAAGGCCAGGTAACAGGTATGAGAGGGTATAGGTATAGCGTCTTCAAGTGGCTGGCAAGTGTTGATATATCCCTCTATACCTCCTACACTCCAAGGGTACAATGGAGCCCTACTACATGGTGCCTCGGTAACAAGTAGGTCCAACACTACTCAATGCAGCAGGTTGAAGAAAGGGCTGGGCAGGTGAACAGGTAGGAGAGGGTGTAGGTAAAGGGTGTCCAAGAGGCTGAAAAGAGTTGCAGTTACCCTTCTATACCTCTAACACTCCAGGGGTACAAAGGAACACTACCACATGAGGCGCTACAGAGCTAATGCAACAGGTGGAGAAGGCAGGGCAGGTGAACAGGTAGGAGAGGGTGCAGGTATAGCGCGTCCAAGAGGCTGAGAAGTGTTGTGGTTACCCTTCTATGCCTCCAATACTCCGAGGGTACAAAGAAACACAACTTCATGAGGTGCTATGGAGCCTAACGCCGTGCACAATGCAACAGGTAGAAGAAAGGGCGGGTGGGTAGGTGGCGTGCCCGACAGGTGGGTGAGCGGAAGTGTTGTGTGCCACGCTCTTCCTGCCCTCACCCTCACCCTCTCAGGAGACGATGCAACACTAACACATAAGAACATAAGAACGTAGGAGTCTGCAAGAGGCATTACTCGAAAAGTAGACATTTGCGACGGAAATGAGGTACAAAATCATGCAATTCACTACATCTATCACCAGAAAAACATGAGCCACTTGAGAAAATCGTTGGTTGGGTGAAACCGTAAATTGTCCCTATTTTTTAATGTGACAATTGTATTGGCACTCACCACATGACTGCTAAGCCTATTCCACTCATCCACCACTCTGTTAATAAAACAATTGTTGCCTATCTCCCTGATGAATCTGAATGTATCCAGTTTAAACCCATTACTTCTTGTCCTACCCGGTTCTCTTATTAACAAAACCTTATGAATATTCCCCTTATTAAAGCCCTTCTTCCACAACGCTATTTTAAGTTGTTTTATGCACTGCAACACAGAACTCTGCAACACTACACAAACTTAGCATACTTACACTACAATTCTACGCTACTGAACGACAGAAAGCCCACAAAGTAACACAAGAAGCACCGCAATACTGCAAAACATACTACTACCTAACGTTACATGAGACGAGTCTATGCACTGCAACACAAAACACTGCAACACTACACACACTTAGCATACTTTCACTACTATTTTACGCTACTGAACGATAGAGAGTCCAGAAAGTAACACTAGAAACACCGTTAACACACTACAAAACGTTACAGGAGACGGTTCTAAGCACTGCAACACAAAACCCGGCAACACTACACACACTTAGCATACTTTCACTACTATTTTACGCTACTGAACGATAGAGAGTCCACAGAGTAACACTAGAAACACCGCGAACACACTACAAAACGTTACAGGAGACGGTTCTAAGCACTGCAACACAAAACCCGGCAACACTACTAAAAAAACACCAACTTAGCGCGTCTTCCCTACTCTGCTCCGCCACTGAAAGAAACACACACAAAGCAACACTAGAAAAAACACTGTAACACTACAAAACACGCAACGCTAAGAGTAAAAAAACACAAAACAACACTTGAGTAACTTATTCTTGCGCGGTAAACAAGTGATAGTGAGACACACACACACACACACACACACACACACACACACACACACACACACACACACACACACACACACACACATAATTCAAGAGTGTTAAAGAGTGCATGTGTGATCCTCAGCTAATCTGTAGTAATGGTTCTAGCGTCAATTGCCTTTCCTTATCAATGGGCCGAGTAATTAACATGCATTGAGTCCTAACTGGGAGTGACGCGGGATAATGATGTGAGGTGAATCTCAAGTGGGAAGAAGGTGTGACTCTATCGTGTGAGTGTTACGAACTGGGAATAAGAGGGAATAGGAATGCGCAGTGAACAGATCGTGGGAATTGAACGAGTGAGTCTGGCGCGTGGGTGTTACGAACTGGGAATAAGAGGGAACAGGAATGCGCAGTGAATAGATCGTGGGAATTGAACGAGTGAGTCTGGCGCGTGGGTGTTACGAACTGGGAATAAGAGGGAACAGGAATGCGCAGTGAATAGATCGTGGGAATTGAACGAGTGAGTCTGGCGCGTGGGTGTTACGAAATGGGAATGACTCGGAATAGTAATTTATGGAGTACTATGTGGAAGAGTATTATGTGGAAGAGTAATATATAGAAGAGTTAATCTGACGTGTGGGTGTTACGAACTAAGAATGAGAGGAATAATAATATGTGGAGTATATGTGGAAGAGTAACAGGTGGAAGAGACTTAATCTGACGTGTGGCTGTTCCAAACTAGAAAAAAAAATATATAATTATAGTAGTGATGCGCGGTTGTTGTTGTTCAAAGATTGTTCCCTCCATACAGGGGGGGGCACGGACCTTTGCCAACAGCGGCCTGATGCGCGGTGAATCTAGAAGTAGTGGGAAAGGAGGAAAATTAATGAACCTGAAGAAATCGTGCTTGTGAAAGAGGATAACGTTCGTAATGGGAAGGGAGGGAGGGGGAGGGGGCAGGATATCCTTAAACAGCCATCTTGAAACTTTTCCTACAATTAGTGTATTACCCACAACATCCTCACGAACTTTTAATCAACCCGCCGGACAGTACTATACAATAGGAGGAGATATTTCTACATTCCTCCGCTGTCTGATACTTACTTGGTGTTTGTTAAGGCTCATTGCAGTCCCTGAAAATTTGTGAACTGCCGGACAGGACTTAGAGGAGCTGTTTACGTTTCTCCGCTGTGTTTGTTGAGATGTGCGGGTCATTGCGGTCACAAACTATTTGCAAGACGCTGGACAGGACTAAGAGGAAAGTTGGAAAGTTTCGTTTAGTCGGCGCAACATCTGTGGTCATATGCCGGAGAGACAGGAGGGGGAAGGGATTATAGGAGAAGGGAACAGATCGGAGGAGACGGAACACAACCCCCGATTAATACCTGGTACCCATTCACTGCTGGGTGGACAGGGGCGTAGGGTATCGGAAAAGGACTAAGAGGAATCGTTTCTTTTCCTCCCGCTGTCTGATATTTACTTATGTGTTTGTTAAGACGAGGTGGGTCACTGCATCGTCCAGCGACCCAGTATACGAAAGGCCGCGACCTGTACTTTCAAGAGCCTGATCTACATATCTGATACTGCGACTTGACGAAACGAACGGCGAAAGTGATGCAAAGGAGAGAAAGTGGCATGAAGGACTCGAGGTGACCAGATTTTTTAATAACAAGTAATTGGAGTGGATACGCTCGTGCTACGCGTGGCGGCGGTGCTCAACTCCATCACACTGGATACTTTAGACGATCGTAGTATTATAAGTATTAGTACATGAGAGGGACAGAATTGAGGACCATATTCTCAAACATTTCGAGGTTCACACACACACACACACACACACACACACACACACACACACACACACACACACACAATTGGTAAGACTTTCGTATAGGAGCAGTTATTTGCGGGCTTTTTTCATTGTTTTTTTCTCTTTTTTTTGCCCTTGAGCTGTTTAATGTAAAAAAAAAAATTAGAGGGTGTGGGATGTGTTTTGTAGTACCGTTAATTTAGTGAAAGTTAGACAAGGCATAGATAGATACAGATGGGGAAGAGTGGATAGATAGATAGACAGATAGATAGATACAGAAAGATAGATAGATGGATAGAAAGAGAAGATCATCGTCTCGTATCTAAATGTTTAACGATTCAACACCAAATTACTTTCACAAATCATCCTTCACAGATAAAGAGAAAACCTCACTGTCACCTTCTCAAACTCTCACTGAATAATGTTTTTTTTAATGATTCAGCACCAAATTGCGTTCACACCATCCTCATCCTCCATATCATCATCATTTCGTCTCCTCCTCTTTTCTCCTCATCATCATCATTTCGTCTCCTCCTCTTTCTCCTCCTCCTTATCATCACCTTTCGTCTCCTCTTTCTCCTCTTCCTTTCTCCTCCCCATCATCACCATCACCATCATCACCACGAAGGTCATTCCCACCGTTGTCTACTCCACTAACAACACCACCACCACCACGAGGGTCCAATTAATTTAAGTCCTCCATGACGTCGACGTGAGGAGGTCTTGTGTTACCTAATCCGTTGACTTGGGTGTTGTGGCGACTTTAGAGTGAGTGCGTTGATGAGTGTGTCGTCTCGCCTCGCCTTAGGTTCACAGACTCAGTTTACTTGCGCAGTTAGCGAGGATTAAACGGTTTATCCTTAGAGTGCAACCTGATATACCTTGACAGAGAGAAAGAAAGAGAGAGAGAGAGATAGTGTGTGTGTGTGGGTGGGTGTTTACGAAGATGTAGGTGAAGGAGAAGGAAAAAAAGGAGATGGAGGAGCAGGAGAAGGAGAAAATGGAGAAGAGAAAATGGAGAAGAGAAAATGGAGAAGAGAAAATGGAGAAGAGAAAATGGAGAAGAGAAGAGGGAGAAGAGAAGAGGGAGAAGAGAAGAGGGAGAAGAGAAGAGGGAGAAGAGAAGAGGGAGAAGAGAAGAGGGAGAAGAGAAGAGGGAGAAGAGAAGAGGGAGAAGAGCAAATGGAGAAGAGAAAAAGAAGAAGAGCAAATGGAGAAGAGCAAATGGAGAAGAGAAAATGGAGAGAGAGAGAGAGAGAGAGAGAGAGAGAGAGAGAGAGAGAGAGAGAGAGAGAGAGAGAGAGAGAGAGAGACTCCAACATCACGTGGTTTACGATGTCAAAAGATCTGTTGCGCCTTATCAAACATGACCTTTTATTTTATTTACCTTAACCTCTTATAACGAGATCGTGCAATTTATTCACTAACTCTTCTCTTTCAACACCTAAGAACACACCAATAAGTAATGTGTCACTTATAATCTTGATATAAAAAAACGAGACATGACCCAAGAATTTCTCTTAAGCTGTCGCCTCTTTATTTATCTATTCACTTTGTTGCTCTTTATCTATTCACATTGTTGCTCTTTAGGTCCTTTTGTATTCTCAGATGCTTTCGGCACTCACAACAAGTATTTCCAAAGCCACAAAGGAGAACGGTTTGGTTTTCATGAGTTTTCACAATCATCGTCCAGAAATTTTGTTCAACTATAAAAGAAAAAAGTAAAACCAAATTGCCGAGTCCGTTTTGGCGTTGGCTCCCGCGGGTCCATTTCTCCCCTCTTCTCTACCACACAGTCCCAACATCTATTTTTCCTCTCATATGGTACCTGTAGCTTACATATGAGAGGAGGAGATAGGTGTTGGGACCGTGTGGCAGAGCAGAGGGGAGGAAAGGACACGCGGGAACCTACGCCAGACCGGCCTCGATATATTTGGAAGACTATATAGCTGATTTGAATTCACCGACACTCACATCAACTATTCTCCGACGCTTTCGGCTCACACTAAATTATTTTCAAAGGCCACAAAGGAGATTAATCTGATTTCCATGAGTTTTCACAATCCTAGTGCAGAAATCTTGTTCAACGATAGCTGCTTCGAATTCACCAACGTTCTCCCATCAATTACTTCCAGAGGCTATAACGGAGATCAGTCTGGTTTTCATGAGTTTTCACAATCACCGTGCAAAAGTCTTGTCCAACTATAGGTGTTTTGAATTCACCGACGCTCTCACATAACGATTTCCAAAGGTTATAACGGAGATCAGTCTGGTTTTCATGAGTTTTCACAATCACCGTGCAAAAGTCTTGTCCAGCTATAGGTGTTTTGAATTCAGCGACGCTCTCACATAACGATTTCCAAAGCCCGTAACGAAGATGAGTCGGTGTCATGAGTCTTTCACATCCACGCCACAGTCAGAGCCACGGGTCGGGATGCGAGGCGTGAAGGAGCATTGCCCAGCCGCCACGAACGCTCCTTGTCGGCATCGTCTTGGGGCACGTCTTCCCATGCTCCCTCACACCTCGCGTCCCGATCCCTGTCCCGACTCTGGCTACGTCTGACCCCGCTATAGCTAATCCAACGTTCGCTATGGTAGAGATGCAATTTCTTGACGGCTGTTTGATGTCTTTATACGTATGTTAAGGGGCGGATCTGCTTGTTTGGATCTGTAGGGTCTGTGTAGTTTGTAGATCTATGTAATTATCTCTATCCATTTGTCTATCTATTATCCATAACTACCTATCGATCCATCCGTCTCATTTCGACCTGGCGTACTGTTCACTTAATTTCCTTTCTATGGACTATACACATTCATTTTTTCATACCTAACGTTGTCCCAAATTGGGTTTCTGGGCACTGAAGCAAAAAATATATTAATTGATTCGCAGGTACTAAATGAGGCGAGGATGAATCGTTATGACAGGAAATTTGCGTTGTCAGTCAGTCAGTCAGTTAGTTAGTTAGTCAAAGAGTTAGTTGGTCGCTCAGTCTATCAGTCAGTCAGTCAGTCAGTTAATCAGTGAGTGAGTGAGTGAGTTAGTTAGTTGGTCAGGCGATTGTTCATTCAGTCAGTTTGTCAGTCAGATACATAAAGTACAATACTAGTAATGATGATGATGATGATGATGATGATGATGACTGAAAAGAGAGAGAGAGGGAGGGAGAGGAAAAGGAGAGAGTAATAAAAGAACCTAATAAAACTTTCTCCCTCAACAAAGCAATGTCATGGTATTTACTTATATAGCAAGAAGATTTCAGCTGTGTGTGAGTGTGTGAGAGTGTGTGTGTGCGTGTGTGTGCGTGTGTGTGCGTGTGTGTGCGTGTGTGTGTGCGTGTGTGTGTGCGTGTGTGTGTGCGTGTGTGCGTGTGTGTGTGTGTGTGTGTGTGTGTGTTCCTGTCCCACTCATCACCCATCCCCCACTCCCCTCATCCACCATCCACCCATCCCCCACCTCCATCCTCACCACATTCCTTCCTCCACCATCTCCACCCAAAAGCCTTCCACCCTCCCTCCACCCCTTTCCTCTCCACCCCACGTTCTCGACCACACACCCACCACAGTCCCTCTTCCACCGCCTCCACCCACCTCCAGTACCGCATCACTACGTACTCTCCACCCACAAGCCTTCCACCCTCACTCCACCCTTTCCTCTCCACACCACGTCCCCTACAACACCTCCCACCGTAATCCACTCTCCCCTTCTTTATCCCTTTCCTTAACCACTCCCCACACCACATGATCCACCCAAACCCCAACCATTAAACGCCTTCCACTCTCCGCTCATTCAGCTCCACTCACACTCCACACACACAGCTATCCAACTCCGCAATCCACTTTCCCCTCCTTCATCCCTTCCCTTAACCACTCCACACACCACATGATCCACCCAATCACCATCCACAAAACGCCTTCCACTCTCCACCTCTTTGCCACACACCAAGCTATCCACCACCACAATTCACTTCACACACCACATGAGCCACCCTATCACCAACCACAAAACGCCTTCCACTCTCCACTCATTCCTCTCCACTTTACGATCTTTGCCCTCCACCCGCCAATCCACCGCAGGGTCAAGGGACAATGCCACAGAGATGAGCACCAAGGCCACGCGTAGCTATAATGCATGCCTCTAACTTTTACTTACACTGATCCACCTTGTCCTGATTTCCCTCACATTGACCCGCTCCACACATACCACATCATCCACCTGCCCACCAACCACCAGCTATTTTCCGCCTTTCACTTATATCAACTTTCTATTCTAACGTTCTCTTCCATCTATTGATTCTAACGTTCTCTTCCATCTGTTGATTCTAACGTTCTCTTCCATCTATTGCATCTTTCTCTATCCCTTGTATTATTTTCTACCTTCTAGTACTCCCCTCTTTTCTGTATTACGTCCTTTACTCTATTCGATCATTTCATTATTTATTTACTTTATTTTACGTAGTTTATTACACAGTTTTATAAGCATAGTATATCCTTTACCTCCCCGAATCACGAACCACTGACCGTTTTCTATGTTACACCACCTCCCATGCTCTCTAACTCTGCACCCATGAAGCCTATACTATACTAAACTTATCCCCCCCCTATGGCCGCTGGTAGCCCCTCTCTCACACACATACACGCAATCATCCACGTCTAAATCTAGCTATTCATTCACGCGGGTTTCCTTGTTCCTTCGTGCGAGTAAGCGTTCCGTTCGTTTCCGCTAGGTGGGAGTGATGGTTGGATGCGTAAAGAAGTGTATGGAAGAGTGGACGAGGCTGTGTGTGTGTGTGTGTGTGTGTGTGTGCAGAAAATAAGGAGTTTCCTCTGCAGCCGTTTCCGCCGATACACACACACACACACACACACACAAACACACAGCCTTGAGGACTCTGTGTAAGAGGAATTCCACGAGTATACACAAATTATTTCACATCCCGGAAAGCCAAGCAATCTTTTTTTTCCTTTGCCCTTCTCGTCTCTCCCACAATTACGCGACGGAAGAAGATGATCAAGAAGAAAAAGAAGAAAAGAAAGAAGAAAAAAGAAGAAGAAGTAGAAGAAAAAGTAGAAGAAAAAGAAGAAAAAGAAGAAAAGAAAGAAGTGAAAAGGCGAAAATGAAAAAAAGAAAAAAAAAACGAAGAGAAAAAAAAAGAAATGCGATGTCATATACCAAAAAAAAATAATATCACCCCATGACACGGAAAAGATTCGTAAAAAGCAGAAGGTTAGAGGGCGCTAAGCTCCAACAATAAAACTCATATCTTTCGCTGGCAAACTTTCTGACAGCCTTCCTTCTTTTGTCTGTACTTCCTCCTGCCTACGACTTGAACAACAGGAGGGGAGTATCAAGGCACCTCTTCAACCGTTCATGAATTATCTAGGCTATTTGAATCTTCCATGTTTTGCTTTTGAGGACGAAGACTATTGTGGACTTCTTGTATTGTATGGCCCTTGAACTGCCTCCTTTACTGAAAAAAAATTATGTATCTAGCCTACTTGTGTGTAATTTATTGGTTGTTTAAAATCCCCCCTTCCTTTCCAGCCGTTTTCCCATCCCTCTCCATCATCCATAACCCTCCATCCTTTTAAAACACGGCATCATCAGGAAGAAAAACACTGTCTCTATCTATTTCTCTATATATCTATCTATCTATTCATCTATCAGTTTATGTGTGTATTTTTATATGTGTGTGTATCTGTATCTTTTTGTGTGTCTGTGTGTGTGTTGGGAGGTCAAGTGAAAGTGTCGAAACTATATCAACTTAATGTTAAATCAAAGTGGAAGTAATAGGCTTCTTTAATCGATATTTGTAGATACGTTGATATGTTAAAAAAGGGGAGTTGTATCAGGGTTTTACAAGTGATTTATATAGCCATTGTAGGATAATATATGGGGGATTAAACCAAGCTATTACTTATGATTTTGATGAAAGTGCCAACGTTAGAAAATGATAAATAGCAGAATGAAGAATGGCATGATGGACTCTGCTATTTAAGGTTCATATATGTGGCCACGGTTGAGTGATAAATGAGATATAATTAACTTGGCTATTTCCATTGATTTATATTGCCATGCTAGAGTGAACCAAACCTATTAATAATGATGTATGGCTGAATGAGAAACGGTAGAATAATTGAGGCTATCGTGATTATGGAGTTACGGTTGAGTGCTTATAGATGGCGCTTGTAATAGTACCTTAGGGGGAAATGCAGACGAGGGAAGGAAGCCACATGTCACAGAGTTTACCAGCGAAAGAGATGAAACTTTAAGTGGAGGTGGTGGTGGTGGAGGTAGTGATGGGGTGGTGGAAGTGGTGGTGATGGTGGTGGAGACGAATGTAGCAAGCTCTGCGCTCACATCCACCTTACACCTTCCACCACCAGACAACCCAGAACTCACATGACGAAAGAGAGGAACGTCTGATTGTGGCGTCTGGGTTCCCACACACTACATAATATAGAAGGTAATTTGCTTAACAATGCGAGGAATAGCGGAAGAACGTCGCGTGAGGAGGTGGATGACGGTATAAGCCAACAAAGGAGCAATTAGAAGAGACTGCAGGCGGTGAGTAGGTGTGTTTTTCCCCGTCTCCCACACAATCCCATGGTGACGCGCCGCCGTGAGACACAAGCGCCTATTGTCAGCCTCCCCCCCCACACCCCACCCCCCGGACGTCACCTGCACCTTGATTTACCTGTGATCCCTGCCCTTGACCCCTGCGTTCCTACCCTGCACTACCACCACTAATAATAATAATAATAATAATAATAATAATAATAATAATAATAATAATAATAATAATAATAATGTATAAGGAATCATATATAATTTTTCGGAGTAAAGACATAAAGGGTAAATGTGTGGTTTTGTCAGGTTAGGTTAAGTTCAGGGTATCTTCAAGCACATGATAGCCAGCAACTTAGGATATAAGTCAACAAAGAAAGCCCACACTTTGTTGTATAGAAAATACTACTACTACTACTACTACTACTACTACTACTACTACTACTACTGCTTTAACACTCTGTCTCTATCTATTTCTCTATATATCTATCTATCTATTCATCTATCAGTTTATGTGTGTATTTTTATATATGTGTGTATCTGTATCTTTTTGTGTGTGTGTGTGTGTGTGTGTGTGTGTGTGTGTGTGTGTGTGTGTGTGTGTGTGTTGGGAGGTCAGGTGAAAGTGCATACACATTATCACCATGTCAAGGCATAAACGATGACCCTTAAGTTAGGCGTTACTGGTGACCCGCCAAGTTATGAGGCAACGTGAGCTATACCTGTCTACCCTTTGCTTCGCCTAGTAACCCAGTAACTACATTTGCCAGAGGTCGGTGCGGACTGGACAAACGGTGGAGGTCCCATGGGCGGTGGCGATGTGGAGGGGAGGGGGCGGCCTTACAATGTTAAAAAAAAAATGTGGAAGGGGAGCGGATGTGGACTTGCAGTGAAAAAAATGTGGGTGGGGGGGGTGGATGTGGACTTGCAGTGGAAAAAATGTGGGTGGAGGGTAGATGTGGGCTTGTAGTGGAAAAAAATGTGAAGGAGGAGCGGATGTGGGCTTGAAGATGAATAAAATGTGGAGGGGGAGTGAATGTGGGCTTGAAGCGGAAAAAATGTGGAATGGGGAGCGGGAGGGACCTTGCAATGAAAAATAGGTGTGGATAGGTGCATGGCGGAAGCGCATTCGACTTTGAAAATACCTGCAGATGGAAGTGTACTGTAGTTTTAGTGGGTGGAGAGCCGGTGCGGATCTTCAGGTGGGTTGAGGTGTGTCGTTATACAAGGGGGCAGCCTCTATCACGGGGTCACAGCGGCGCGGGTGGAAGGAGGGTCGGTGCAAGGGTCAGTAGCGGTAACACGAGAGGCGAGGTAAGGACAGGTGTGATGGGCGAGCTTGAGAGGATTGAGGTCAGGGAAATTTTACGTGGGGAGGATTTACTGACAGGATTGGTTTCTTTGATAACGTTTTGTGGGTACGGGGCAAGAAAAAGAACAAGAACAAGAAAAATAATAAGTAAAATCGAGAAAAAATAAGAACAAGGAGAAAAAGAGCAAGGAGAAAAAGTAGGACGTGAAAAAGAACTAGAGGATGAATGAGAAGAAGAACGAAAAGAAGAACGAGAAGAACGGAGAACGAAGAACGGAGAACGGAGAACGGAGAACGAAGAACGAAGAACGAAAAACGAAGAAAGGAGAGCGAGAACGAAGAACAGAGAACGAAGAACGAGAAGAACGGAGAACAAAGAACGGAGAACATAGAACGAAAAAACGAAGAACGAGAACAAGAACAAGACAACGTTTAGCACCCAAGCAGAACCCGATAACCGGTGACTTGTTTGATGCACTCCCAGCGCCTTGTGAAAGAGAGGGGGGGGGGGGGGGGAGGCGGTGACGGGGGAACGAACGCACGTAGCTTACATATTTGGCAAGCGAACGAACGTAAGACCCATTAAATGCTGTTCTTTCTAGTTTGCTTTCATTTTTACTTTCTTCGTTGTCGCTACTACTGTCTTTGTAATTGTTGTTGATGTTGTAGTCGTTTGTGGAGGATTTGAAGACTGAAACTAATGATAAAACAGACGTCCACGCATGCAAGATCCCTTCCTTTTCAGTTCCTATTCTTATGGTTTTCGTGTTCTCTTTTGTGTGTGTGTGTGTGTGTGTGTGTGTGTGTGTGTGTGTGTGTGTGTGTGTGTGTGTGTGTGTGTTTTCAGGAAGGGGAAAAGAAACTCGAGGGCGGAATAGAAAGAGATATGAAAAAAGGTTTGCTGTGACACTGACCCACGATGACTGACAGCACACACAAAAAAAGATAATAATAATAATAATAAAAGTGCATGGACTCTTTGCACCTTATACGTCGAAGCCTTGACTGAAAATAATGTAAATCCCTTTCACCAGACCCCTGAGGCGGAGTATGTTTGTCTTTTGTCTTATACGCGTGAATGAGAACACACACACACACACACACACACACACACACACACACACACACACACACACACACAAGATTGCCTGCAAGACCATAATGACCGCGTTGGATGGTTGCTGCAAAACTGTGACTCGCAAAATTTAGCAGAGGAGTTATTTTAAAGCATCAAGACACCTCAAGAATCTAGTTACTATACAGTAGATCATTCTTTTGTTTATTCTACTAGGCCATTCTTTATATTTCCTTTCTTTATTCTACTTGTTTTTTTTCTCCTTGTACTTTTTCTCCTTGTTCTTTTTTCTCCTTGTACTTTTCCTCCTTGCTCTTTTTCTCCTTGCTCCTACTTTGATCATTCTCCTTTTCTACTTTTCGGGAGCGGCAGGAACAACGTCTATAATTCTTCACATGTATAATTCTCTCCCTCCCTCCTTCCTTCTTACCGTAAAAAGAAACAAAAAATAATGAAAAAATATTTGCCTCCCATATCGTGAAAGAAACAAAAATCAAGTCAAAAAAAACTCACGAGGCACAAACGGAAATAACAGGATGTCGTGTTATAGTTGCAATCACGGACGAGGTGTGGCGGGAGGCACGCACATTGATGGAACAACAGTCATGGGTGAGCGGGAGTGGACAGCGCGAGGGAAAGACAAAACAGTTAAACAACATCGGCAGAAACATTCGGGAGGGGGAAGCAAAAAGTAGCAGAAAACCGAAGCAATCATTTCTATCGGGATGCCGTGGTTCGCTGTATCATTTGGTCTCTAGTTATTTTTTTATTTTTTTTATTTATTTATTTTACGTTTATAGCCTTTGGAGCCGGAGGAGCCTCTCTTGGCGCAGGCAGGTGTTCAGAGTGGCTCCATCTCTCTTGGCTCAGTTTGTCCCCCGGAGCTCATCTTTGATCCTCTATTTAGAGAGGGAAAAGAATGTGGGTAATCTTAAGCCACTCGGCAATGACTGAAAAATAGCCAGTTTGCTTGTATTTGCGGGCGGGAAACGATCCTGCAACTTCCTGGACGCCGCACCAGCACTCTGACCACTCAGCCACCGCCTCTCCAATTAAAACCTTCTTGAACAAAAGCATCCCATGTCTTTAGTCCTTCAGTGCGTGCGAACTGAAAGCATCACGGCCGTTGACTCTGAATACCCCACCCCCCCCTGCCCCTTCCCCCTCTCTTTTAAGACGATAGTATGTGGAAAGAACGATGACCAGAGAAGCATAAGGATTGTGGTGAAGAAGGAAGAGAAAAAGAAGTGAAGGTGATGACAATGGTGATGATGATGAAATTGCACACCATCAAGACATGTTGTATGAGGTGTATGTTTCATCGGCCCTCGCCTCCTGTTTCACAATGCTACGGTCCATGACGCAACACTGGAAATAATTATCCTTACTTATTTACTTTCTCCTCACGGGGACGACAGATTAAAACGGTTGTCACCTGAAGGGGTTAATAGTTTACTCACCTTCATCCTTCTCCTCCTCCTCCTTCTCTTCCTCCTAACCATCATCCTTCTCCTCCTCCTCCTTCTCTTCCTCCTAACCATCATCCTTCTCCTCCTCCTCCTTCTCTTCCTCCTAACCATCATCCTTCTCCTCCTCCTCCTTCTCTTCCTCCTAACCATCATCCTTCTCCTCCTCCTCCTTCTCTTCCTCCTCATCATCATCCTTCTTATTTTTCTGATATTACAGTAAAAGAAGCACCTCAAGGGGAAAATAAAAGCAAAAAGAAAGACCGCTAATCACTGCTCCTATAAAGAAAGTAGAGATGGGTAGCCAACAGAGAGGTCAACTACTACTACTACTACTACTACTACTACTACTACTACAACATTGAATATTAGACAAACTTACACTACCATAACTATTTACATTCCAATATAATCCTTCCACATATCAACTATCTTTGCCTAACAGTCCCAATAAATATCAGCAGCGCAGACTATAACCCTCAACCAGAAAGCCCCGTAATTGCAGATAGGTCAACAGGCTTTCTATTCCCTGACCCTCCGTGTTTCCTTCCTCCTCCTCCTCCTCCCCCTCCATCATCTCTACTTTCGAATTCATGAACAATGCTTGAAGTTTCTCTTGCCTGTCAACCTGTTTTTTTAATGCCTTATTTTATCGTTTGCCTCGAGTTTCATTTTATTCTTTATAGACAGTCATGGTTAGTTTTTGTGTGAATGTGAGGAAGGGGAAAGGGGAAGGAAGAGAGGGGGAGAGGAGGCTGAAGAGAGAGGGAGTGTGAGGGGGAGAGAGGGGTGTGAGGATGAGTGCAGGAGAGGGAGAAAGAGGAGGAGGGAGGGAGGGACTGTGAGGGTGAGTGCAGGAGAGGGAGGAAGAGAAGGAGGGACTGTGGGAGTGTAAGGGGGAGAGGAGCAGGTGGACGGGAGGGAGGGAGAGAGGATAAGGAGTGTAGCAGAGGACGTGACGAGGAGGAAGGCGTCTTGTGAAACTGTAACATTGATATTCCCACTACCAAACAAACAAAATAAAACCTCTGCGGTGGACATGACAGGAAGCAGCTCTCCCTGGTTTGGTTTAGTTTTGTCGGAAGCCGGTAACGTGTTTTTGGTTATTGTTGTTGTGGCAATGTTTCTCTCGTCTGCCCTAGTCATAACTATTTCACTGATATTCCTATTGTCTCTAGCTTGTTGTGTATGTATTGCGTTTCCCATCATTATCATCAAAATCATAATAACCTAATGAATAATGAGAATAAATAAAGAGACGAATAACTGCAAGGTGAAGAATGAATAAAAAGATGAATATTAAGATGAGTAACGGGATAAGAATAAAAACATGAACAACAAGATGAATAACAGGAAAAAAACAACTGACTTTCTTCTCTTACCTGTGCGTTCGTTGTGGGAGGGTGGCAGAGAGAGAGGAGCCTGTTTCCTCTCGGGGGTTCCCTCGGGGTCGCTGGCCTCACCTGGGGAAAGAGAAAGAAAGGTGAGGGTGGAGAGGGAGGGAAACGTGAAGGAGGAAAAGTGGTACAGTGATATTGATATGTTGTGATAGGAAGGTGGGGGGCAACGTTGCCAAATTGTCTTACACTGAACATCGCATTTATCATTTTTAGGCTCCAAGACTGTCGTAACCACACAAATAACGATAGAAAATTAAAGTTGGCGTTAAAACTGGTAAATATTGATGGGTTTCGTTCTTTTTTTATATAGTTATCGGTCAGAAACTACAAAAATCCAATGCGCTGAGTACGATAATTTGACAACGCTGGTGGGGGGTGGAGGGGGATAGGAAGAGGAGGAGGAGGAGGAGGAGAGGAAGGAAAAGGAGGAGGATGACGTTAAATTGGATTGTAGTGTTAATGTGGACTAGATCAAGAAGAAGAAGAAGAAGAAAAAGAATGATAATAATAACTAACTATTTAACTATCCAATTTCAGATGCCCGGCTAAGATAAACAAAGAAGGAAGGAAGGAAGGAAGGAAGAACATCAAACAACAACAACAACAATAACAACAAAATAACGACGAGAAGAGGAATACGAGAACAATAAAAACAACAACAGCGACAAGCAAGAAAGAGGAGGAGGAAGAACAAGAAGAACAACAACAAATAAGAGAAACAAGAGAGCGTTACAGGAAAAGGAAAAGAGATAGAAGAGAGGAGGAAGAACAAAAACAAAGAAGGAAGAGAAAGAAAAAGAAGAAGGGAAGTGAAGGGGAAAAAAAAGAGGACAGAGAGGGAGAAAAAGAGCAAACACAACCACAAACAAAGAAGAGAACGAAAAAATAAGTAAAAAAAGAAGAGGAGGAAGAGGAAGAAGAAGAGGAGTCTGCGTCAATGTGATGCCGGAGAACACCCAGAGCAGACAAGTCCTGACGATGGAGATGACTGATTCCGCTGCATCCGTGTCCTTCGGCAAGAGGAACGGGTGCTTCGTCAAGAGGGGCGTGGCCGCTCTGCTGTTTCTCCTGTTCCTCGGCGCTCTCGTGGCCACCGGAGTGCTCGTCTACTACTTCGCCCCCCACCCCGACCCAGCAGCCGCCCATGACAGGCACGAGATGAGAGGGGATGGAGTGGCCGCCGCTGGTTTTGGTGGCCTTGCAAGAGGAAGCGAAAGAGGAGGAGGAGATGAGAAAGGTGATGGTGGTGGTGAGCCTGAGACGGTGAGTGCTATGCTGGTGTTCTCTTTTGTAGTGTTTGTTGTGCATAACGAAGCAGTGATAAATTTACTACTACTACTACTACTACATTCTTATCCCTGCAGCGTATCAACCTGCGGCCGGAGGGAACCACAGAGCCAGGTGAGACGGGGAAATCTCCAGGTAAGACAAAGGTAAAGGATGTAAGACTGCCGCGCGCCCTCAAGCCCCTTCACTACCTGGTCCGCCTGCAGCCCTTCTTGGGGGGGAACTTCACCATCCTGGGCTACGTGGAGGTGGTGGTGGAGGTGGTGGAGGAGACGTCGGTGTTTACTCTGCACATGAATGACATCATCAGCCGCAACGAGACGGTCAAGGTGCGTGGGTGTTTGTGTGCGTGTGAGTGTTTGGAGGTGCGCATGAGTCGGCGTCAGAACACATTGTAAATATTATGACGGCGGCCCACCATCGTTTTGGTCGGCCGGTAACAAGTGTGAGTCTGAGGAACGATAGCGAGCGATCGTGAGAGAGAGGGAAGGGTAAAAAGGAGGAGAGGAGGAGAAGGGCTGAGTATGAGAGGAAAAGATAAACTGAATACAAAATAGGAAATAATAATCATAGCAAGCGGTTGTGAGAGAAAGGAGGAGGAGGAAAAAGAGAAGGAAGGCGAAGTGAGAGGAAAATATAAACAGGATATTACAGATTAGGAAATAACGATAGCAAGCGATTGGGATAGAAATGAGACAAAAAAATAGAAAATAACCATAGCAAGCGGTTGTGACAGAAAGGAGGAGGAGGAAAAAGAGAAGGAAGGTGAAGTGAGAGGAAAATATATACAGGATATTACAGATTAGGAAATAACGATAGCAAGCGATTGAGATAGAAATGAGACAAAAAAAATAGAGAGGAGGGGGAGGAGGAGGATGACCGAGTATACAGGGGAGGAGAAAAAGATAAAAGGATGATAATTCAGAATAAAAAAAACTAATAACAAACGGTCGTGATAGAAAGGAGAGAAAAGGAGTGGGAGGTGGACTGAAAGGGAAAAAAGAAAAATATAAAACAGGGCAAAACAGATGATGAAAAAGCTAGAATTAACATTAACAGACACTTACCACGCAGAACACGGCACTATAAATCATCGGTACATGGAAGATAAGAACTGCATCGTATGAGCTAAAACTAGACATATAGATGGATAAATGGATAGACAGATAGATAGATCGTTAGAAAAATAGAGGCTTTTGTAGTATTTGTTATTTCTGTTAGTATCGTAAAATAGCGAACGATAATAACATAAAATACATAACATAAAACAGATAAATAGATCAATAGAGATGGAAATAGATACAGATCGATAGATATAGAAGTCAATAGTACAAGTAGTAGAAGCAGTAGCTGTAGTTGTTATTATTGTTGTGAAATGACGTACGACAACAACAACAACAGCAACAACAACTATCATCATCATCCCCTTAGGTGGTGGACGCCGAAGAGAGGGACGGAGAAGGCGTAGGCATCGCGAAACAGACCTACGACAAGGACCGAGAGTTCTACCACGCCCACCTCCGCCGCCCGCTGACCAAGGGAAAGCGATACAAGCTGACCATGGAGTTCCAGGGCTACCTCGGGGACGGTCTGCACGGCTTCTACAGGTCCTCCTACAAAGACGACAACGGGACGGAAAGGTACGGGAAGGGACGTTGTTGAATGACGTGATGACCAAGATCTTCTGAAGCAAAAGATATTGGCAGTTAGATTGCCTCTGTAATGGATCCCAGTTCTTAAAGTTAGATTCCCGAGATCAAGTTCTGCTTTGTTTTGTTATTTCTCTCTGGAGTTTGATCTATTTCCTCTTGGTTGCTTGGAAGTTATGAGTGTTCGTGAGTTGGTTGTAGTCTCTCTCTCTCTCTCTCTCCTCTCCTCTCCTCTCCTCTTCTCTTCTCTTCCTCTTCCTCTTCCTCTTCCTCTTCCTCTTCCTCTTCCTCTTCTCTTCTCTTCTCTTCTCTTCTCTTCTCTTCTCTTCTCTTCTCTTCTCTTCTCTTCTCTCTCTCTCTCTCTCTCTCTCTCTCTCTCTCTCTCTCTCTCTCTCTCTCTCTCACGAGCCATTCCCGCGGCAGGTGGTTGGCCGTCACTCAGTTCCAGCCGACGGACGCCCGCCGCGCCTTCCCGTGCTTCGACGAGCCCGACATGAAGGCCACGTTCGAGGTGTTCCTGGCGCGCGAGCAGACCAAGAGGGCCATCTCCAACATGCCCAAGATCAAGACCACTCCCGACCAGCATCAGGAGGGCTGGGTGTGGGACCAATTCAACACCACCGTCCCCATGCCTACCTACCTCGTGGCCTTCGCCGTGATGGACTTCGAGTCAAAGGAGGTCACTATGGACAACGGCGTGGACTTCCGGGTATGGGCGCGCGAGGCCGCCATCCAGCAGGCCAACTACTCTATAGAAGTCGGTCCTGCCACCCTCGCGTTCTTCGAGGAGTATTTTAGCATCCCGTACCCTCTCCCGAAGCAGGACATGATCGCCCTTCCTGATTTCTCGGCGGGCGCCATGGAGAACTGGGGCCTCATCACCTACCGGGAGACGGCGATGCTCTACGACCCGATGGTGTCCTCCGTGCACAACAAGCAGCGCGTGGCGACGGTGGTTGTGCACGAGCTGGCGCATCAGTGGTTCGGCAACTTGGTCACGCCGGTGTGGTGGACGGACCTGTGGCTCAACGAGGGCTTCGCTTCCTTCATGGAGTTCGTCGGCACCAACCATGTGGAGCCGGAGTGGCAGATGATGGAGCAGTTCCTCGAGACGGACCTGCAGAGTGTCTTCAAGCTTGACTGCCTCGAGTCCTCACACCCCATCAGCATCCCCGTCGGCCACCCAGACGAGATCAACGAGATATTCGACCGCATCTCCTACGCCAAAGGTGTGTGTGTGTGTGTGTGTGTGTGTAACAGAGAGAGAGAGAGAGAGAGAGAGAGAGAGAGAGAGAGAGAGAGAGAGAGATGGCAACGGGTAGGGCAGGGGTGACGGAGGAGGGAAGAAGGGGAAGACAGGATCGAGAGGGTGGGTATACACGTCACAGCAACGTCACGCTTCCCCTGTTCGAATGTCTCGATGGCCATGCCAGGCTTCGCCAATAAAGTCAGGAGTAAGCCCCTTAATCATTCACATTTTGCAAAGCACTATATTGCCAACTATTAGGGCAGGGTGTCAAAAATGCTGTACCAAAATACCACACCGCTCAAGCTGTTTCTTTAAAAGATATTTGTGAAAAACGATGGGTCAAGGACCCTGAAACGCATAGTAGTTAACTTCACGCCACCTCCTGCTAAGGCTCTTTGCAAATATCAGTAAACCAAGAATCGGAACAACCCATCAAGTGTTCTATAGAAGACAATAATTTTAGGGGTTTTCTATCTATAATATTTTATCCCATCTTCAGGAGCATCAATAATCCGCATGATGAACTTCTTCCTGACGGAGGCAACCTTCCGCAAGGGACTCACAAACTACCTAACGGACAGGTAAGAACAGCACAAGCCGAAACTATTGAGAAGTTACACGCTAAAGTTTGGTCAGAATACACTGACTGAAAGTGTATTAATTTCATTGGCTATTACACGATCTTATTTCTAATATGTTTCCAAGAAGACTTCGATTACACACTTAGTTCGTCTCTTCCATTAGACTGGTTAAAAGTTCATAAATTCCTAAACTCTGACATCCGATCCCTTCCCTTTCTAGAGCCTATGCCAACGCCGAACAGGATGATCTGTGGGACTTCCTGACAAAGGCCGCTCATGAGGACGGGACGCTGCCTCGGGACATGACGGTCAAGACCATCATGGACACCTGGACCCTTCAGATGGGCTACCCGGTGGTCAAGGTGACGAGGAGCGATGATGGAACCTCCGCCACAATCACCCAGGTAAAAAGGACTGACTGATTGGCTGGCTGACTGATTGAATGACTTGACTGATTGAATGACTTGACTGATTGAATGACTGACTGATTGAATGACTGACTGACTGATTGACTGACTGACTGATGGCGGGAGTGGTTGTTTGGGGGAATAACTTCCTGACTAGTTCTTGAGAGAGAGAGAGAGAGAGAGAGAGAGAGAGAGAGAGAGAGAGAGAGAGAGAGAGAGAGAGAGAGAGAGAGAGAGAGAGAGAGAGAGAGAGAGAGAGAGAGAAGAGTGGGGGGGAGGAGTGAGTGAGCCATCCAGTGCTAGAGAGACGAGTTCATCAGAAAATTAGTTAGTCAGTCAGTAAGTAAAGTCAGTTAGTCAATGTGTGAGTGATTGAATAAATGATTGGATGGCAAGACGGCAAAGCAGGATCTAAAATATATATAGAGAGAGATGTTGCTAAGACCAAACAGGTTAACTGAACGAGTGAGTGACCGACTAACCCATTGATTTAGCGACTGCTGGGTTGATACCATAGAAAACCAAGCTTATAGCGAACTACTAAGGATTTCAGAGGCTGTGCGGCCTCGTTTTTTGGGAATAATATCGTAACGAACAATCGTATCGGTACGAGATTTTGCGACAGTGTATTTCACACACTGCCTTAATTTTGAAGGGTATCGCCAACCGCCACAAGTAGAGAATAAAGGCACTTGTCCCTATACCAAGAGGGTAAAGTCATCAGTGTCAGGCAAAGATACGAACACAACTACCAGAGGCTCCGCCCACCTTGTTCCTCTTCCCTCCATCTCCCGCCTCCTCCCTTCTCCCTCAATCTCTCTCTCTCTCTCTCTCTCTCTCTCTCTCTCTCTCTCTCTCTCTCTCTCTCTGGAAGATACATACATACTCGAGAATGATTTTTTTTTTTCAATTAAGGCATGCTTGATGTGATACTGGGACTTTAATTTTGAGCATAGTGATACACATCTGGGCCGTGGACGTAATGACATGTGAGAGTAGGGTGAGGTGGTAAATGATGACTACCATGATTGATGGTAGAACGATTGCTCGCTTGTATTTGTTTCTCTCGTTTGTTTTTTGTTGTTATACCTTCGCAATTCTTCCCGTTACCATACTTTCAGCTCTTCCCTGACAATAAAATTAATAGCACCACTATAATTTGGCGATAAGAGCACCATTACTTTTATCAGTAGGTACATGCTATACAATAGCCCTACGAAAACGTACACCATAAACCACCAAACCACTACGCTACCAATAGTTACGGAGGTAATTAGGCTATGTAAGTAACACGTTACCCTACTCTCAACTTTATTTAAAGGATGCCTATCAGTATTAGAAAGAGTATATAACGCCACTACAATTAATGCATGCCTTTCATTCATTATAGTTACGAAGCTACATGAGAGAGAGAGAGAGAGAGAGAGAGAGAGAGAGAGAGAGAGAGATTGAGGGAGAAGGGAGGAGGCGGGAGATGGAGGGAAGAGGAACAAGGTGGGCGGAGCCTCTGGTAGTTGTGTTCGTATCTTTGCCTGACACTGATGACTTTACCCTCTTGGTATAGGGACAAGTGCCTTTATTCTCTACTTGTGGCGGTTGGCGATACCCTTCAAAATTAAGGCAGTGTGTGAAATACACTGTCGCAAAATCTCGTACCGATACGATTGTTCGTTACGATATTATTCCCAAAAAACGAGGCCGCACAGCCTCTGAAATCCTTAGTACATAGCCTTTACAATTACCCAAACACACTTAACTTCTGTATATTAGGCTACCTCATTTACTGACCTCTCTTTCGGCCACCTCTTTTGATTTTTGTTTTGTTTTTTTGTAGGAGCAGCGAGTAGCGGGCTTTTTTTTATTATTGTTTCCTTTTTTGTGCCCTTAAGCTGTCTCCTTTGTTGTGAAAAATAAAAAGATAAAATAAATAAAAACCTCGCCATACAAGTAAACACTCATCCATGGTGTGCAAAGTAATACAGTATCAACATGTCCGAACCGCACCACGAAGCACACGTAAGCGAATCCACAAACACAAAACTACTGCACACCACTTCCTAACCTCATCATGAAAGCAGACACTCCCCTAATATGTTGTGCAAAATAATATAGTACGCAACACTTCAAAACCGCACCATGAATAACACATGCGAATCCACAACAAACATTACTCATTGTACCGTAGCGTTTTCTGCTGTATATAGTGGGGGGCCCCTGACTCGCCTCTCCTGTTACCACAGTACAAAAACTACCACGCAACACTTCCACTACAAACACTAATCGTTATAACTGAAGGGATTTCTGCTCGAGAGGGATCCCTGTCTCATATTTCTTCACCGCAACACACAACAATGCAACACTTCCTAACCACACCACGCAAGAACACGGCGATCCACATTCCACAACAAACACTAATCGTTAAAACTGAAGGGATTTCTGCTCGAGAGGGATCCCTGTCTCATATTTCTTATCACCGCAACACACAACTCAGCCGTGCAACACTTCCTAACCACACTACGCAAGCACACGCCGATCCACATTCCACAACAAACACTAATCGTTATAACAGGAGGGATTTCTGCTCGAGAGGGATCCCTGTCTCATATTTTTTATCAGCGCATGCAACACACAACTCAACAATGCAACACTTCCTAACCACACTACGCAAGCACACGCCGATCCACATTCCACAACAAACACTAATCGTTATAACTGGAGGGATTTCTGCTCGAGAGGGATCCCTGTCTCATATTTTTTATCAGCGCATGCAACACACAACTCAACAATGCAACACTTCCTAACCACACCACGCAAGCACACGCCGATCCACATTCCACAACAAACACTAATCGTTATAACTGAAGGGATTTCTGCTCGAGAGGGATCCCTGTCTCATATTTTTTATCAACGCATGCAACACACAACTCAACAATGCAACACTTCCTAACCACACCACGCAAGCACACGTCGATCCACATTCCACAACAAACACTAATCGTTATAACTGGAGGGATTTCTGTTCGAGAGGGATCCCTGTCTCATATTTCTTCACCGCAACACACAACTCAACAATGCAACACTTCCAAACCACACCACGCAAGCACACGTCGATCCACATTCCACAACAAACACTATATAGTCGTTTTAACAGGAGGGATTTCTGCTCGAGAGGGATCCCTGTTTCGCCTTTCCTATCACCGCAACACACAACACACCCACGCAACACTTCCACAACAAACAGTAATCGTTTTAACAGGAGGGATTTCTGCTCGAGAGGGATCCCTGTTTCCCCTTTCCTATCACCGCAACATACAACACACCCACGCAACACTTCCACAACAAACAGTAATCGTTTTAACAGGAGGTATTTCTGCTGGAAAGGGATCCCTGTCTCGTATTTCTTCACCGCAACACACAATTCAACCATGCAACACTTCCTAACCACACCACTCAAACACACGCCGATCAAAACCAGCACTGATCATTGGACGCCCCGTTTTCTGATGCGTGAAGAACCACGAGTCACTCATCCATAATATAACTGCTACTCATCCTTCACTAACATCGCCAAACTATCACGGGCGCGTGCATAACATCTACCGATCATTCTGCAGGAGCGTTTTCTACTGGTGAAGGACCCGAACTCAACAGACACTCATGACTACAAGTGGTGGGTTCCTCTCACCTACACGAGTATGTCGGCGCGGGACTTCAACCAGACGTCCCCCTCCAAGTGGCTCTCCCCTACCGAATCCTCCCTCAGGCTGCGCTCCCTGCCGGACAACGGGGAGTGGGTCATCTTCAACCTGCAGGAGACGGGCTACTTCAGGGTCAACTACGACGAGAGGAACTGGAAGCTTCTGATCCGCCAGCTGAAGGAAGATCACACACTCATCCATGTGAACAACCGCGCGCAGTTAGTTGATGACGCTCTCAACCTTGCGCGCGCAGGTAATGGCCATGTTTCCAGTCAACATACTTATTTCAAATTCTGTCTGTACGGATAAAATAGGCCCTAAATTCAGCTTTTATTTATTTTCTCTTGTTTGTTGTTAGCCATTTGTTAAAACTTGTAGTATTTGTCTTTTCCCTTTCTTTGTTTCTTTTGAGGTCGTACATTTGTATTTTCCCTTTTTCTTTAAACTCTTTAAACTCTTTTCTTTCCATTTATTTTTAATTTTAATTTTTGGTTCATTTTTTCTATTGTTCAGACTCATATTCTTGTTTCCTTTGATGCACTTCATGATTATCAAAAATAAAAATAATAATAATAATAATAATAATAATAATAATAATAATAATAATAATAATAATAATAATAATAATAACAACAACTATTTGAAGGGAAATGTGCATAGGATGAAAGAACAGCAGAGTAAAAGGGACAGAAAAAAGGAGACAAGAATATTAGGAAAAAGTAAAGAAAAGAAAGACTGAAAATAGATAGATAGATAAGATGGATAAATATAGATATATAGATAGACAAACAGGTTGATAGTATTGTGTAGTAGTAATAGTAGTAGTAGTAGCAGTAGCAGTAGCAGTAGTAGTAGTAGCAGTAGTAGTAGTAGTAGTAGTAGTAGTAGTAGTAGTAGCAATTATAATGGAAACATCACGTAACTCGAACACTTTTACAGACCAGCTCTCGTACTCCTTGGCCCTGGACGTGAATACCTACCTGACGAAGGAGAGCTCGTACACGCCCTGGGCAGCCTACCTCAACAACATGGACTTCATCGACAAAATGCTTTCACGCACCGGGGACTACGGAGCGCTCGAGGTGTGTAGGGAGCAGAATAAAGGTTGCAACAAAAGGAGGGAGAAATAGAGGGTAGGAAGGAGACAGTATTTCGCTTCTCACATTATCTATTTCTAAGGTCAAAGAGGGGATCAGTCGTGTTCTAATGAGTGTTTCTACAGGTTCATGGTACAGAGGAAGGGTCAGACTACCACCAGGGTCATAAAACTACCCCTGAAAATGCCCACAACTCTTACGAAAGCCTTGTCAAATACATGTTCTTGGGCGACGAAGTGTCTTATATGACCGTTTTTTAATATGTGGATGAGATACTCTGAAGATGATGATATAGGGAACGAGAAGACCAGAAGGGTGAGAAAGTAGTAGAATAAAGATGCAGCGAAGAGGAGAAGCAATATAGGACGAAGGGAAGGTTAGAATAGGTGATGACGGAGCCCTGAAGGTAACTACATAGAAGGTTTCAGTGGAGGGAGGAGGAGGAGGAGGATAAAATTAATGTTGAAAAGGGGGATAAGGTAAAAATAATACCTAGTTTTTGTGATGAAGAAGGAAATAAAAAAGACGATTACGGAGCCCATAAGGTGAGTCAGAAGCAGAATAAAAGTAACAACATAGGAGGGAAGGACTGAAGGAGGGTAAAAAATGGGGGATGGAAAAGATAAGGTGTCCAACTTCTGTGATGAAGGATAAAATAGGGTAAAGATCGCTAGCGGCGTTTCTAGCAGTTTGCGATGCACATAAATGGGGTTCAAAATGCGTAGAATAATGAGAACTAACCCATGGGAGGTGTGAGAAGTACCGCTGTGAGACTGTGAAGAAAGTAGAATAATACCTAAAATAGAAAGAAGGATAAAAGGATGGTTAAAATAGAGGATTACCAAGCCCTCAAGATCGGTCATAAAGGTTTCAGAAAAGGCGGGAAGTATTAGAGGGTAGAAGCTTAAAATGCAGTAACTAAGGGAAAATTCTCCGTGTGCAAGGGAGACTAAAATAAAAGGAAGGAGGATAAAAAGATGGTTAAAATAGGGGATTACAGTAACCTCAAGGTGATTAAGTAGCAGATTTAAGGTTTTAGTCAAGGGGGGAAGCAACAAAGGATAAAAGGAAGGTTGAAATGCTGTAAATGAGATAGAATAATGTCCAGCTTGTGTGACGGAGGAACTCTGAAACTGCGAGACAGATGATAGATGTTAACAAAGAGCTGTAACAACCTTCACTACCACCACTACCACCACAATGAACTAATACCACCACACACCACCACAGTCAATTACCTAATACCATCACTACCACAATCATCTAAAATGACCATCACCACCACAGCCAATGACCCATTACCACCACCACAACCAATTACCTAATACCACTACCATCACCACAATGACCTAATACCACCCCCCCCCCTACCCCTCTCTAGGAGTACCTGCTCACCCTGCTCACTCCACTGTATGACTCCGTGGGCTTCGAGGACTCTGCTGCAGACCCCCACCTGGACCAGATCAAGAGGGTGAAGGTGCTCTACTGGGCGTGTCATCTGGGCCACCAAGACTGTGTGGATAAATCCGTCCGCCTTTACAAGAAGTGGATGAAGAAGCCCGAGAGCAAAAGGTGGGTGACTGATGCTGCCCGGCCACTCTTTCTCTGTGGATGATGAATATATAGACAAGTCTTTCTCACTAAACAGCTTGCCTACCTCACAAACTGGACTAGAAGAATGTACTGCAATACACACACACACACACACACACATCCTGGTCCTTATTTGTCACTTCTTTTATCTTGGACTCTTGCCTGATCATCCCCTGAAGGATGATGAACACTTAACCATTTTTCCGTCCTTGCAGCATGAAGGACGTGAAGAATGTAATACAACACCAACATACACACACATACACACACATGTATCCTGATCCTAATTTGTCACTTCTTTTATCTTGGAAACTTGCCTCATTGTCCCTTGAAGGACAAAAAAGACTTCACCATCTTTCCCTCCTTGCAGTATCATCTCCCCGAACCTGAAGGACGTGGTGTACTGCACGGCCATAGGGAAGGGTGGGGAGATGGAGTGGGAGTTTGCCTGGAAGCAGTACCTCGCCTCCAATGTGGCCTCGGAGAAAAGCAAACTACTGAAGGCTCTCGGATGCTCCAAAAAGATCTGGATGCTCTCCAGGTAAGCTGAAAAGCTCTTGATTCTTTAAAAAGGTCTAAATCCTCTGATTATAAGCTCTCTGGATAATCCAATATAAGCCACTGGGGTTGCAGTCCCATTACTACATACCCTGATCAATCAATCCATCAATGAAAACCATAAACACAAAATGATTCATCACAGAAGTGACCTCCAAAAGATGATTAACCACCGAAAGAATACATCGCAGTAACGTCTTACAGAATACATCCCGGTATCCACTAAGTTATGTCGAAGTAAAATATGCACAAAGTGACAAACCAAACCATTGTTATTCCAGGTACTTGGAGATGGCCTTCACCAGCGACAGCGGCATCAGGAAGCAGGACTCGCGCCAAGTGTTTCAGTCGGTGGCTGAAAACAGTGTGGGACGGGACTTGGCCTGGATCTTCCTTAGGGACCAGTGGCTCAACATGACAGAGTAGTGAGTGGAACAAGCCAACAGTGTACTCAGTCGGGGAGGAAGATCTTTTAGCTTTACTATAAGGCTTGTTGATATTATTGATATATTTCTATAGCTTTCTGACATTAAATTCCCCCAAGAGGAATAACCACAGGAGGAGTCAATTGACTTTTCCACTCTCTTTATCTTTGTGAATTTTGCATTATTCGGAGTTAATCCAAAGTATAATCAAAATTCGTTCCTAATGAGCATTTGTAGGTGTGGGCCCTAGAATACATGGAGGATGACAATGCTCTGCAGGTATTATTAAAGCAACTAACTTTCTCTTCCCTTCCAGCTTGGGCAGCGGCCTCTTCACCCTCCCTTACCTCATAAAATCATCAACAGAGGCTATGAACAAGGAATTGCAACTGGAAGAGGTAACTGAAGAAACTTTCTTATGCAACAATCCTTACTGATGAATTATAAACCAGTTGTCATGTCTCATTTCCACTACAATGATTCAGACAAATCTGCCTTACTTTTAACTAAACCCCATCAAACAACTTACAAATTTAATTAATTTCACTTTTACAAATGAATAATCCTGTGTCTTTTCCATTCTACCTATTTACATAAGTTTCAAACCCTGTTCCCTTTAGAGATTTACCTTAACCCGGTAGCAGCGACGGCCCAAATTTGTGGCTTTACCGTGTAGTAGCGACGGGCCAAATTTGTGCCATGATTTTAACCCCCCAAAAATAGATGATACATAAACTGATCACAAATACTTTGATATATATTATGAAATAGTTTGTGTGAGTGATGATTTTTCTCATTTTTCTCGCTTAGAGGGGCCATTAAGAAATATGATCCCTGCAGCTACCAGGTTAAAAGGGTGGCCACACCAACACTCCACAGTTCTGATATCCATACACACATTTTGCTACATCCCCATCTCCACCTGCCCCCACTCTCCCATACTCATGAGTCCTATCAACCCATCCAACCAAACATTCACTCAATAACCCCTTCCCTTTCTATTCAATCAACACAAAATCTGGAAGATCTTGCATTTCTACACATTCATCACATACCCAAACCACCTCATTGTGTAACAATTCACCCAGTCCACCACTCTGCACACATTTTCCTACATTATCAACTTATGCCCAAACCATCTTACATATCCCCTATAGAGAATCACCATCAAATACATATTTACAAACTGTGATAAATATATTTCCTTCTTTTACAGCTCAAGTTGTTCCAGTCAACCCATGAAGGCAAGTTAGGGACTGCCAAACGTGCTATGTCTCAGGCTGTTGAGAGGACAGCCAACAATATCGCTTGGATGAAAAACAACTACAATGTGATTGTGAAGTGGCTGCGGAACAATGGATACTCATCCAAGCTTCAGGGTGCTTAACTGCATGTGTGTGTGTGTGTGTGTGTGTGTGTGTGTGTGTGTGTGTGTGTATATGTGTGTGTGTGTGTGTGTGTGTATGTATCCTTTCACCTTTCTACAATTTTAAATTTTGAATGAGAATTTTTATCTGTAGATAACTTTACTTAGTTTCTCTTCCTCCTAATGATAGCTTTTAATTTGGTTGGTCTGACTGAAAATCCCTAAGGGAACATTAGTTTCAAAATTTTATTATTTCTTCAACAATCACGGAGCACACCAAACTTGTAGCCTTCTGGTCATTTTAGTGACTTTTCCCACTTGAGTATTCTCCTTGTGTTGTATTACATCAACCTTTTTTTCTTATGCTACACATCAGACTGATGACTTACTGCTGAAACTCCTTTTTTATAACTGCCCTTTTAAAAGGCACTTTTAATGTTCAATTTTGTGAAAATACTATTTTTTTAAACACTGCTTGAGATAACACATTTTGAAGACATACTTGTACAATACCATTGTCCTGTACACCAGTGTAGTACTTATTACCTACAGTCCAGCACAAATGTTTCTGTAGATGACAATTTTTATTTGTGAATGTAGGTTTGGAAATAACATGTATATATTATATTCAGTGATAATATATCTGGTGGCCATTTCTGGGAGATGCAAATGTTTGCATTTGTTTAGGAAACAAGTAGCAGGAGAAAGGAAAGTAACTGGGCACGATGTAAGCATTGATCAATATAACAAAAGGAAGATAAAGGTTGACACAACCAATTGAACCCATGAAGGAATCTTGGTAATGGCCCAGTTGTATGTAAGCAAAAAGCTAGTTTGGCACGCCACAAGCTAGACAGATAAAGGGTGAGAGGATGGAATTTTAAATAAGAAACAAAAATGGATTACCAAAGGTCAAAAGGCTATGCAATTGAGATGTACAAGAGAGTTGTGAAATACAGAAGTCATGTGAAGAGCAACAAGGAAAGCATGCTGAGCTGAGCTAGTATGGTTATAATGAAGAGACGGAGGAGACACAGCTGGTGATTAACTTTGGCAGTGAAGTTGGTGGTGAGGACAGGTGGGATCTGGAAACAGCCAAGAGAAGTAGAAATACATGGTGAGTGCATATGAATTAAAAATGAAAAACAAAATA
This sequence comes from Eriocheir sinensis, assembly GCF_024679095.1. Taxonomy (NCBI): domain Eukaryota; kingdom Metazoa; phylum Arthropoda; class Malacostraca; order Decapoda; family Varunidae; genus Eriocheir; species Eriocheir sinensis. The sequence goes on along the minus strand of NC_066556.1, from coordinate 6,330,556 downwards.
ACTGGTAATAGAATTGATGACTGAAAGGGTGGAATAGAAGCAGTTTGTAAGGCAGAATGGATGGTGTAGTGAATGATCAACGAAGCACACACTTTTAGCCTATAAACCACCACTGCATCAGACCTTTGTGGGCTATGAGACACCACTTGGTGCAGGACAGGGGTGCTCTGAACCATTGTGAGGGTCTGAAGTGAAGTGGCACCCACTTCACTGAGCAATCTGTTCTTCTCAAACTTGTCTTCTATTATTTCTTGCCACTCTGATTTTTATTTACTTCAAACAAAGGCCACTTTGACTTCCCACTTTGGCTGCAGGAAGTGGGGAAGTGATGAATTTTTTGTACAAAACTATATTTATAAAATAAAGTGTACAGTTGATCCAAAAAGTAAACTCAACTCATACCTCTAAACTGGCTAATCAATTTTCTTTTTACAAGGAAGTGTGGCTGAGGAATGTTCAGAGAATTGTCAACATCAACATTTCAACGCCTAATGGCTGCCATTTTTATGTTCATAAGTTTAGCTCATCAACTATGTGACAAGATATTTGCTGTGTTTGTATATAAGATCAATAAAGTGATATCCAGACATAGTACTTACTGTTGTTTTTTCTAAGTCCAAGTAATAAGGTGCATTCTGTGGCAGGCTAAATTGAAATGCTGAACAATTCTGTAAGGCAGATGATCCCTACACAAAAGCCATATTACGACAGCCGGCAACTTCACAAAATAATCTATGCTGAGGTTATACCAACACCGGCTTTGTGTCTCAACAACCCCGTGTACCTGACTCCAATGACAGTCTTTATGGGAGGAAACTGCAGAGTAGATTTAACTGTAAAACTTTATTCAAAGGCATATCACAAACTAAAATACATTGTTCTTCAAACCTCATATCACAGATGACTACTGTCCTTATCACAAAAACAAAATAATCACTTGTAGCACAAAAAATCAGCCATCTTGGATCAAAGTGGGCACATTCCAGTAATAGTACTAACTGTTTCAATACCAATCACTTGTGGCAGCATTCTGGACAGTCTCTACAATGCATTATGTAAGAAATACTGATGTTTGTCTTGTCCCTCTAGAAACAGACTGCTCACACTTGTAATACATATCAATACTCCTTGCAGCCTCTCAGAAGCATGTTTCTGAAGGCATGACAAGCTTCTCTTTGTCTTACACTACTAGAGTATACTCAGGTTAAGCTTCCATTGCAGATCAATACATATATACTCAAAGACTATCAAAAACTCATTACTGAGGAAAAAGACCTAGTAATGCAAAGGGCAACAGTTGCAAAAAGTGCCTCTCACAAACACATTCCTTTCAAGTTTCTCTCACATACACATCTTCTAAAAGACTAAAACATACTCCTGTTGCTGCTCCTCAGGGAACAAGGCAGAGCAAGCTACTTAAAATTGAACTTTACCTTAAGGAGGAACCGTGTACGGACTTGGGCTGGATCATAGACAATGTATTCATTGTAGAGGAGACTGTAGTTCATGTTGTTCTTTGCCACATTTTGCACCCCTGGTCCCATGGGCACAACAGTCCCATCAGACCTATGGAAAAAAGTTGTCATTTTTATCATCCTCACTATAAACCCTTTGCCCATATATGCAAAGCAGGAGGAATGCTCCACACAAGAAGAAACCAAGAAGAAAGAAAGCTCAACACAGTCCATCCAAATGACGTAACACACTTACAACCTTCAAGACCAAGTACAAGTGATTCCAATCATTTGCATTGTAGTCATCGGTAACCCTATTTTCAAGAGGTTTAATGGAAAGTCAAATTAGTCATGTGACCATTTTAACATATATTCTGGACAAAAATAACCATAGGGTGGGCAATCACAACTCTATTAAAATAATGGATATGCCATACTGACATATGCTAAGTTAAATATTTTCACACACACAAGTATATAGATTAAAGAATGTGCAAAAAAACGCATATTACTTACAGTTTGGTGAAGTTCTCAGGCTGTGGAGCCGTCCTGCCACAACCCTTGACAGAGTGGAATCCTTTTGGGATGTTATCGGCATTGTAATCTGCCTGAAGGAGTTCATTGCTCTCTCCCAGCGCCACCTCCGAGAGCAGAAGGAAACCAACATTTTTGCTTGCATTGGCCCAGCAGTAGTTGGCACTCTTGCTGGCCATGTCAGCAAAGTAGATTCCTTTTCCAAACTGACAGGAGTAAGGGAGAGTTTGTCAATAAAAAGCTCTGGAAGCCTCATCACCTTAACCTTATTATCATAAAGAATAACAATTAACATCCCCTGAGAAGGTCTATGCACAAACAAGACTGCTATGTATCCTTACAACTCAACCCTTAGTAATGGTGCAACTCTTTGCCCTTCCAATAAATCCCTCTTCACAACAGTATTCCTACTTAACAAGATGCAATACAACATTAAGACTTTCAATTCAGATCATCTGAAAATCAAAAGAATGTAAGAATATTTTTTACCAAACCACTGAATATGAAAAAGGAAATATATATCAGCAATAAAAAGATAAGCTCAGCCCACACAGTCTCATTAGTTCCCTCCACACACACTCTCCTTACTGACCATGTAGCCAGTGACGGGGGCCTCCGGGGGGGCAATACGCAGGCCCTGGCTGAGGATGCCGGCCCAGTTGGACATGCGTGAGCCATGCCACAGCAACATGCGGTTACCCACATCCTTGAAGCGCTGGTGCTCACTCTCCTTGCGACAAGCCAGCACCTCCAGCAGCTCCAAGCTGTACTGGCAGTGGGTCCTGGCATGCGTTGTCTTCATGTATTTCTCAAGTATCTGTTAGTGGGTTTTTTACATGAGTGGCATCCATATATATAATTCAACCTATTAATTTAAAAGCTACAGAAATAAAAATTCATCCTATCCCTATCAACTCTCAGCTAAGTCATGTACAAGAAATCCAGCCTTTTCAGAGTAAATAAGCTGGGCATGAGAATAAACTCAATAAATATATAGTGTACATTCAGTAATACTCAAAATATTTGTTACCAATCAGCAGAAAAACATCACCTACATCACATTTACATTATATCTCAACAATTTTCCCGGGCTGGTGCCACGAAAACACAACAGATTCCTTGATCTAAACACAACAAAAATATATTTTGCTATCTTTTATCTGAGCAATGAAATATATTTCCTACACAGATTACATTCACTGGGTTACTGTAACTATAACTGTACAGATAAGCTGGTCTACCTTCTCCCCTTAAGTGTATCAGCATTAAATAATGGATGTGATCATAGAATTCCTGCAGATGAATGCATCGGAGTGGTGACAAGTGGGAGAAGGCAATGGAGTTATCCTTACTAGATAAAATATAACAGAGCACAGTACCTTGTATTCCTCTGAATCCTTCTCAAGTGGCGTCAGGTCACACTTGAGGCTGCGGTAATGCTGGTCAGTTGGGTGAGTGTTCACATCAATGGGCTGATCTAGTACACTGAGAGCAGCCTGGATGTCACCCAGAGCCTCAAGGAGTGCCACCTTCTCTCGGATCTCAGTCTTGGTGCGGATGAGGGGAGGAACCTTCATTCCAAAGTAGTGTGGCACCCTGCAAAGGTTTGTCAATGCTACTTTCAGCTGCATTCATGGAGTTTTTACATCCCTCTGCTTGTCAACTACCAACTATACAAGCTGAGAAAGATATGTATCAGCACACTGGGCTAAAAACCTGTGGACATGGGTCTGATCCCAGTCCAGGGCAGTCAGTAACCAGCTCACCCATCAGTTCATCCACCTTCTTGGGCTTGTTGCCCTGTGTCCCAGGGTAGTGAGTTCTTACCCACCACAGGGTCAAGGGTTAATGAGACAAATGAGCACTGTAGCTATGTACCCAACTTTACCTGTACCTTTAGTCAGACTCAGCTATAAGTCCATTTGGGCGGGGCCCGCTCAGGGAAACAGCTGCACTGCCAAACCTAGCCTTAATTAATGGAATAAGGACAGCCATCACCTCCTCTTCCAGCACATTGTAAACAAGTTCTCTCTCCTGTCTGTGGAGCACACAAGAGTGCACTGGAGCCCAACCCAAACAGACACCACATTTGAGTTGGACTATCAAAAAATTCAAAAATAAAGTAAATAAACTGATTTCTGATGAGATTTCCCTCAACTGAGATTCCCAGAAATTAATTGGGTGTTAGAGCAAACCAAAGTTAACAACCATCAACTACACCAACCCGGCTTGAAAGAGTGCTGGGGAGCTGTGGAATATGGCCTTTTCTCCACACTCTTGCACATGGTACTCAAATCCATTAAAAAATATAGAAATGTAATATATGGCCTTTTTCTTCACACTCTTGCACATAGTAGGTCTACTCATATCCACTAAACATTATAAAATGTAATGGTCATTTTAAAGATTAATTAGCATTCTTTTTTAATGCTTTTTTTATAGCCCAACCCAGTTTTCTAGAGTATACTCTACCATGATAGAAAATTAATTGGAACAGTGGATATGAATTTGCAAAAATACCCTGAGTGCTCATGGATGCTCCTCACCTGGTGTAGAAATCATTACAAGCTTGTAGCAAGTCCTTCATTGCAAACTTGTCACTCTCCACGAGGTCATCAATGCGCTTGAGGGCCAGGTAGCCAGCCTTGATCTGGTCACGGGTCAGCTTGCCGAGCGGTGCCTTGTTGGCATCATACTTCATCTCCACCACGGCCTCCTCCATGCATTTGATGTCACAGATCAGCTCAATGATGGCCCTCACCCTGGGATGCAGCTGGCACTCTACGGCAGCCTGAAACACACAGAGGGAGGCTGCATCTACTTTCAAATGATCTTAGTGTAGGAAACATGAGCACAGGTGATAATAATGATGATTACAAAGATACTCTCCCTATAGTTTTCATAATACAATTCCACAAACCCTAAATATAGAAGATCCGGAAAAGGGTATTCAAGTATAACTGATGATGCTTCAGGACACAAGTCAATAAAATATGGGCCAATAATAAATCAATGGCCCAAACTCAGCCACAGTCCCTTCGGTACTTACTTTCTCCTTGGCCTTTTTTACGATAGCAGCCGAGTCCGGAGTATCTTTTCCTTTAGAATAATCCATCTTCAGTAAGTCATACTTGCCAGGGACCTTCTCAAACATGAACCTCAGATCCCAATCATTCTTTGTTTTATCACTAAATCTGAAGCAGTAAAAAACACACCAGATAGTTACCTCATGTTAAAATATGAATTTCTATTACTTAAATTTTATGACTGACTCACTATTTGTGAAAAAAATTAAATGGCTTACTGGTGTGCATGCAAATATATGCATGTGTGCATAGCACGTGCACACACACACACACACACAGGAGGATCTGAATGTAGTGAGTGAGTGGAGCAACAAATGGGAAATGGAATTCAATGCAAACAAATGTCACATATTGAGGAAGGGAAAAGGTAAAAATAGACCCCTGAAACAATATAAAATGGGTGAAAGAGACATCAGTGTGGTTAAGGAAGAGAAAGACCTGGGAGTGACAATTCAGGATCCTTTGACACCAGAAAACACAAACAGGATATTTGGTGATACATATAGACTATTGCAAAATGTTAGATTTGCATTCCACTATATAGATATAGATATGATGACAAAGATAATAAAGGCAATAATTAGACTAAAGTTAGAACATGCAGCAGTGGTATGGTCCCCACACACAAAAAAAAGGATGTAAAGAAACTGGAAAGGATTCAGAGAATTGCAACAAAAATGGCTCCTTAACTCTCAAATCTGCCATATGACGAAAGATTGGAATGCATGAGCCTGCCAACTTTGGATCAGAGAAGAGAAAGGGAAGACTTGATAATGTTGTAAACGTTGATGAGTAGTATGGATAAGGTAGATAGAGAAGACTTGATGGAGAGAGAGCAAAGGAGAGAACTGAGAGGACAAAACAAGACCCTGAGAAAGGGAACATGCTTGAGAGGCAAAAGGAAGTACAGCTTTCCTCATAGAAGTGTGGATATGTGGAACAGTTTGGAAGAGGAAGTAGTGGAGGCGAAGAGTGTCCACCAAATGAAAGAAAGATTGGATGAAAGTAGACAAGGAAACAGGACTACCCAAGGTGGCTCAGGCCCTGTATGCAACAAATAGGTAAAACAAATACACACACACACACACACACACACACTACACTAACACATACAAGCATGCATGCACATGCACACGAAAAAAGGACTCACTTCTTCTCAAATATGCCCTTGGCTTTGTCAAGGTTTGAGCCACACGGGACAAGGCTTGTTTGGCCGTTGGCCCCAACACGGCCCCAACGCATCCATACTGAGTATGTCTTACTGGAGTCATCCTCCAAAAGCTGGATGAGGTAAAACTTGTTGTTGTTGAACTGGATGTTGGTCTGAGGGACAAGGAAACAGCCATGTGACAAAATTGACCAGTATGACAACATGTGAAAATTAGCATAGACATAAACAAGCATAAATAAATTAATTTCATTATTAGTAAACAAACTCACTAAATGTCAACAGAGTAACCACACAGCATCACTCAGGGGGTTATTAAGAATTCCTCATCTGGTGTGGCATGATGCAGCATATTTACTGCAAGGGTGATGAATATTTCCAACTACTAAATTGGATATTTAGTATTTCAATATTACCATAAAAAAAAATTAAACTTACATGTATACCCTGCTTTTCTTGTACAGCAATGGTTTTATGCCTCCAAATATATTAAAACCCCACACTTAACCCCTTGACTGCAGATTTCCTACAAGACATCACCAAGCTACAGGAATGGAATGAAAAGTGGCTGCTAAAATTCAATGAAGAAAAATGTAGTCATGCACCTTGGGAGGGGATATCCAGCACACCAATACCACATGGGAAACACTCTGCACTATCAACCACAGAGGCAGAAAAAGACCTGGGAGTATGTTACCAGGCTACCAGTGAAAGCCAAATCCCTGCCAATCGAAGCGGATGGGTTAAATAACACGAACAAAAAATTTGATTTACTCATAAGAAATAAATTAAAATATTGAGATAAAAAGTGGTTTATGGATGGCAGGGGAATTTCGAAGGGAGGAGACCAACTGGTAGACCAAAGAAGACCTGGAGACAGTTTGTGGAGGAAGGCATGTAAGGAATGAACATCAGGGAGAGTGTACGATTGTCAAGAGGGGGAGAAACTCATAACCCATCCAACCCGGTATGAAGAAAAAAAATAGTTCAATAAGACGAAGGGCATTTGGTGAATAAGCCACTTCCAGGAGCTGCCATGTGTAGGCCATCTGACCTCTTATCCTTGTGCACCACCCTAACCCACAAACCTGATTCAACATACAGTCCCAGATGACGTCATCCTCCTCATCCTCCTCATACACATGGGAATGCTGGGCAATGGGGCAATGGGCATCCACGGCAGCCCGCCCCTTCACCACCACCTTCCGCTCAACACCTGCAACACAAAACATCAGGTCTGGCAACACAAATCCCACATCCTGGTGTTCCTTGTAAAGTTGTAGTCAACACAATCCTTGGTTTTTTTGTAAGGACTGAAATGATAGTGTTCACCTTTTAGTTCAGAGAGAGTGGCACTATATGAATGTTTTTCCTAGATGTGTATTTTTCCACTCAAGTGCTTTGTTAATAATAATTATTATTTGTTGTTCTGTCAACTAACTGTATTCTTAAACATTACCATACCCTCATTATCTTCATCTTCAGACCCCATTTTAAACTTTTCTACAAGTTCCTTCATTATTTAAGTTTTTCTTATTCCTTAAGGGGCTATTACAATGGGCAAATTTTCTGTGGATCTTCAATCATAAAATCGTGGATTTTTGTCTACGTGGACACACTACCATCGTCTTATCCTATCACATTTGCCTCACACTCTCTCAGCGTACCGTGGTCTTGACCAACACATTTTCACGTGTGGCTGACGTCCCTGTTCACATCCCCGTTTTCACTCAAAGTGACGTTGCTTTGGCTCTAGCGACATTCTACAGAAGCAACAGAAAAAAAAAATGTGGAGGCAGCAATGGCTAACAAGAAGAGAGGAGCCCAGTGAAGTGACGCAGCTGATGCAAGAACTACGTCTAGAAGACGAAGAAGGCTACAGGCAGTGGATGAGTCAGCAAGGACCAATTTTATGAAATATTGAGCCTTGTGCAACCATCTATAGCCAAGAAAGACACAAGGCTTAGGAAACCATTGTCTGCTCTTCCTTCTGTGCAGTTTTTTTTGCATACAATTCATGCCTGGGATCCCACAAAGCTGGCTTGTCCCGTAATTTCTCAATTAAAGTGGCCTCAGAGGCCTTGGTCCAGGTAACAACACTCATAGCTGTGCAAATGTAGGGACAGTAGGGTGTAGCTCCCTCTTCTTCTAGTTTCTTGTTATTGCTGCTGATGATGATGGTGAGTAATACCGTCGTCCTTTGGTGAAATCTACCATAGCTTTGAAAGATCGTGGACACGTCAGAAAACCACGGAAATCGTAGTTTGACTGAAGATCCATGAAAAATTTGCCCAGTGTAATAGCCCCTTTAGCAGGACTTATCTAAAACTGAAGATTGTTAAGGTATTCACTATCTACCTTTAATTTTTGTTACCGATTCCAATTTCCTAAATACTTCCAAGCATGCTGTGATTCATTTTTCTGATGTACTACTCTAGTACTTTTCTTAACTGGAATTTTCTCATAATGAATTATGGTTCCAGTGCTGCCTCAACATATATCCCTTAACACTTTTATATACAGTCCATCTCTGCCCTGCCTCACGAGTGTATGCATAAATAATAAAAATGCATCAAATGCCTTCTCATACATAATATGACTCATGCAAAGAAGCATATTGTACACAGCTTATTTTTCAACAACCTGTGGATCAACTTGAGCTGAAAGTTTTTAAAACAGGAACAAACCTCTTAACACAGATAGGGATAGAGAGAAAGAGAAGTGATGCAAAGCTTATCAGGCTGGTATGGAAAGGCTATGCAGAGAGGGTAAGAGAATAAAGACAGGCTATTAGAACACATGGAGTCTGCAAGCTGCAAACAACAGTAGCTCCTGTGAGCGAAAATAGAGGGAAGTATGAATACCCCATGCTTAACCCCTTCAACACGAGGATGCATATACTGCGTCATTGTGTGCCCCGTACCACATCCGAGGACGCGCATGCTGTGTCCTGGCTTGCTTTAGCCAATATAAGAGTTATTTTATTTCTATATGTATGCTTACATCTAAAAATTATCAATTAATTTGTTTCTGTATGTGCACCATTTAATTCTGCATGTTTTCATATATAATACATGATGATTATGTTGAGTTTATGGCTGAAAACTTGTCATATTCAACAGCGACATTTGAAATTTGGCAACCGCGGCGATCCCGGATACAGCACAGGGCACTGTTTTGGCCCAGACGTAGCGAGTTTCTTTATGTGCACCATTTAATTCTGCATGTTTTCATATATAATACATGATAATTATGTTGAGTTTATGGCTGAAAACTTGTTATATTCAATAACGACATATGAAATTTGGCACGCGCGGCGATCTCGGATACGGCGCGGGGCACTGTTTTGGCCCAGCCGTAGTGAAGGGGTTAATAGTAAAGAGAATAATACTGACACTTTGTGGGGACAAAGGGAAGCTAAAGCACAAAGTTTTGGACAGTTGAGGTGCCCTATCTGAAATTTTCATAAACATCCTCAATTTCCATTTACCATGAAATGTAACCCTCCAGTGTTGCAGTTTCTATATCCAAGTAATAATTGAGGTTACTTTTCAGTTGCAGACTTGGGCTGTCAGCAAAAACCCAAAATCTCATTTACTTAAGACTGATGAATGGATAGCCAATATTTATATGGGTAACTAATAGTAACAGACAGCCTTGGGTTCAGAGGTAAGTTATATTCATTCTCTACAAGTTCATGTATGAAAGGAGTCAAGTGCAAAAGCCAAGCAGACTTGCATATGGTCCCTGCTTCTCCTTTATTACAACTGCAAGCTGTTATTTACAAGTTGTGGTTTGTTAGGCATTAAAGCATAGAGAAATACAATTCATTTAACAAGAGCAGATAAGTTCCTGAACTCTAGACTTAGTAAAAACAAGGTAAAAATATATGCAAATTATGGATATAGAATTAACAGTCAATTAGTCTCCATATTTTACCTCACATACATCCGAGCTATGGCATCCTGATGAGCAGAGAATAATTTGTTTCATAACAAAGGTAAAGGTAAGGTTTGGGGCATCCACTAAGCTACACATGGCCACAGTGTTCATATCCATTTCATTGGCACTCAGGCAGGACACAGGGCAAGTGTGTGACATCTCGATTACCCATTTCAGCCTTGAAAGAGAATGAACAACTGGGTGCTGACTGCCCATAGCCCTTACTGAACCAGGGCACACAGATTCATAGTACCTAGATATACTAACCACTACACCATGGAGGAACTTTCATAATAAAATGGTCTAATAGTAGGCAATCTAGGTTGTTAAAAAGATTTAAAGAAACTATTGTTGCAAAGCAATTTTATAAAATTTTCAATCAAAGACTTCTGAACAAAATACTATTGATGTAATAAAAAATTGGGAATGTAGAGCATTTTTTGTGTGGTACATGCCAAAAAAAATCAATAATGTAGTTTTTTTGGTGTAAGTACATGCCAAGAATGACTATAGGTTAGGGAGGGTATTGATAAAGGGTTACACTCACTGCCCAGGAGTTAGCAAAAGGTACTAAGAAGCTTAATATTCTTCATCTGAAATCCCACCTGTCTTAACTCCAGATTTGTTGGGCACATTACTGGTGTCAGTATTCTCTTTTCCCTCAACTGGTGGGGTATTCTTACTGACTGCCTGCTTCCTGGGTGCCTTGGGTTTAGCTTTCCCACCTGGGGCCTTGGCAGTTCCAGCAGCCTTCTTTTTGCTGCCCGTCGCTGAAGATGGAGACGATTCATCTTCCTCATCATCCTTCTGAGGGACGACAAACGTTGCATTGTCCATTACTTTGTTCGTTGCCTTCTTCCTTGGTTTTGCAACTGCTGCTCTTTTCCTTCCCTTCTGGACTGGTGGTGTGTCTTCCTCCTCATCCTCATCCTGGTTCTGCTTTGGTTTGGGAGGTGCTCTCTTTCTCACCTGCTTAATTTGTGGGGGGGGGTCTTCCTCCTCCTCCTCCTCATCCTGTACCTTTTGTTTTGGTTTGGCAGCTGCTCTTTTTCTCCCCTGCTTAATTTGTGGGGGTGTATCTACATCCTCATCCTCATCCTGGACCTTCTGCTTTGGTTTGGGAGGTGCTCTCTTCCTTCCTGGCTTACTTTGTGGGGGGATGTCTTCCTCCTCCTCCTCCTCATCTTGTACCTTTCGTTTTGGTTTGGCAGCTGCTCTCTTCCTTCCCTGCTTAACTTGTGGTGGTGTGTCTGCATCCTCATCCTCATCCTGGACCTTCTGCTTTGGTTTGGGAGGTGCTCTCTTCCTTCCTGGCTTACTTCGTGGTGGTGTGTCTTCTTCTTCTTCATCATGGACCTCCTGTTTTGGTTTGGCAGCTGCTCTCTTCCTTCCCTGCTTAACTTGAGGGGGGGTGTCTTCGTCCTCTTCATCATGGACCTCCTGCTTTGGTTTAGCAGCTGCTCTCTTCCTTCCCTGCTTAACTTGAGGGGGGGTGTCTTCTTCCTCTTCATCATGGACCTCCTCCTTTGGTTTAGCAGCTGCCCTTTTCCTTACCATTCTAATTTGTGATGTTGTCTCTTTCTCTGCTTCATCCTGTACAACCTTCTTTGGTTTGGCAGCTGCTCCTCTTCCTCTCTTAATTAGAGGTGGTGCCTCCTCCTCTCCCTCCGACTCAGTCTCCAACTTCAACTTAAACTCTTCATCCTCCTCCTTTGGCTTCATGACCTTTTTGGCAACTGATGGATCTTCTTCCTCCTGGCTCTCTTCTGTCTCTTCCTCCACCTGTTCTTCCTTAACATTTAATGGCTCCTCTTTGTTCTTCCCATCAGCTGCCTTGGCTGTCACCTGGCTCCCATCATCTCCCTGATCCTCAGTGGCTTCTTTCACATCTTCCTTACTGACCACAGGCTCCTCCACCTCTGCTTCTGGCACAGTATCCTTCATCGCCCCACGTTTGCGTCTTCCTGAAATGGATAGTTTTAACATTAATAAATATTTTCTGAACTGCTTAAAAAAAGAGAGCCAAGGCCCCAAAAATTAAACAATGATACATGTTGCATAAATAAACAATGGAAAAAACACACACACCCACGCACTTGAAATAGGCTGCCCTTCCCCCCCATCCTCAGCCCCACCACTCTGTCCTCCACCCCCCCAAGCACCATCGCCCCAACCTTCCCACAGATCTGTCAGTCCCTCATTCCCCATCCATCTTCTTATACTCGTTTCATGTATGAATTTAATTTTGAAATGTATCCATATTTTTTTTCTTTTTACGTCTACGCCTATTGCACCGGTAGGCTTGCTTGAGGGGCCTGGATGGTGTTCGGCCCCAGCCCGTCATGGCGCAGGCAAGTGTTTATAGTGGCGCCATCTTCTCACACTTTCAGACTAACGGCTGCCAAAGCTAAATAAAGCATTTTTTTTATATTATGATTATTATTATAAGGCCTATTCCTATTTTTATTATTATTATTATTATTATTAGACCTACGCATGCAAGCGCACACACACACACACACACACACACACACACAGATGCTCCAATAGCTCAGTCGGTTAAAGAACTACGCTGCAGGACAACCAACCCCCTCTTCTAGTCAGGAGGAATGGTACCGGACTGCCATGCAGCAGTCAAGACCACATGCAACCTGCGGATCATGGCCTCACCCCCAGCTTTGAGCAGCTCCACACTGTTATAGGTGCCAGGTGTCTTTCCACCCCTCAACTTTGCCATAGCCTCTCTGACTTCAACCAGAAGGTAGACTTTCATCAATGGGTGGATCAGCATTCACCACCTGCAACCCAGCAACTGGAAGCTGCCCACGTGGAGGGTCTGCCACGTACAGCTGCTCAAAGTACTTAGCCCAACAAGCCATCTGTCCATCCATGTCCAACACGAGGCAGTGATCAGCTGTTCGGATAGTGCTCACCTGAGAGGGAGACTTGGAGCGGAGCTTCTTCAGGGCTCAGTAAGTGGGTCAGAGTTCATTCGCATTTAAATGGCCCTCGACTTCCTCAGCGAGACCCTTGACATACCCTCCTTGTCTCTCCTCAGGAGAGCTTTAGTCCTACGTAACAGAGCCTTTTATTGGTCCCGATTCCCAGCAAGTCTGGCAGTGCGACTCTCCTCAATATTCTCCAGCGTCTCCACCTAGGCAAAGTCACTCTTAAAGTGAAACCAAATTGTCGAGTCCGTTTGGGCATAGGATCCTGCGGATCCATTTCTCCCCTCTGCTCTGCCACACAGTCCAACACCTATCTCTTCCTCTCATATGTAAGGTAAAGGTAACATATGATAGGAAAAAATAGGTGTTGGGACTGTGTGGCAGAGCAGAGGGGAGAAATGGACCCGCGGGAGCCTCTGACCAAACGGACTTGACAATTTGGTTGGACTATAGATCTCAGGCGCTCTTCAATTCACTCCTTGGCAGCTCGCAGTCTCACATTTGAAGGTATCCCACAGTTCAACAGGGTCCTCCAGGGTGCTGAGCACATCGAACCGATTTGAGACTGTCACTGCATACTCCTGAGCACGTGCCAGGTCCTTCAGCCACTCAAGATGGAGCACACCAGTGTTGCATCTTGAGATACTTCTTGACCTGACATGAAGCTTGAGTGTTGCAACAAGAAGCCTATGGTCAGGTGCAAGGAACTCAGCACTCCGGTAAACCCTGCAGTTCTGAAGGATCCTCCAACGAGTACTTATGAGTATGTGGTCAATCTCCTTAGCAACCCCTCCAGCATCGCTATACCAAGTCCAGCAGTGCAGTTCTGGTCTCTGGTACCAAGAACCCGCAATTCTCAACATTCTGGATTGTGCAAAATTCAGGAGGGCTGTTGATGTTCCTGGTACCAGAACCATGGAGACCAACACACAGCTCGTAGCCAATCCTGTCAGTGCCAGTAGTAGCATTGAAGTCGCCCAGGACAATGAGTGTGTCCCAGGGAGGGCACTGGTCTAATACAGAGTCGAGTTTTGCGTAGGAAACCTCCATCTCTTCAGTTTCATGCATCTCGGTAGGAGCGTACACTGCAACAAGACACATGAAGCCCAGTGTGTGCTTCAGCCTCACTCACATTATACGCTCATCAATCAGAGTAACCTCAACCACAAATGGAGGCAGTTGGCTGGAGATGCCCACAGCTACCCTCTTGACGTGGAAGCCATCGCTCATGCCGGACCAGTAGAAGGTGTCCCCCCCTTACTGATCTCACCACTGCCAGACTTCATTGTCTCAGAGAGTGCCACTATGTCCACCCTCAGCCTTCTGAGCAGCCTCTGCACCACCCCGGCCACCCCCAAAACAAAAAGAGGGGCTAGGGGGCCCTTCCTCCTTCGAGGTGCAGGGGTCCCATAGGCTTTGCCCTGCACCCGTCACTGACGGCTGGCTCCCTGGATGCAGATGTATAATGGAAGCCTGCAGCGCGGTCGGGGCCCCCAGCAAGACCAGATTGGGGTCATGGCTCATGCCCCGACTTCGACCTCTACTTTTTTATTTGTTTTTGGCTTAGGCTAATTTTTAGTGGGGGGAGGGGGTGCAAACTCCTCCCCCCAACCAGCCCAGATCAGGGGCTGACCTGACTGCTCACCATAGGGCAGGGACACAGGACCCCCAGAAGGATTAATCCCCCGGTTACCCAAAGAAAGAAGCATGAACAGCAGAGAGAGGGGAAAGACAGCTCAGGGAGGTTGAGGACGCTGCATTTCTCATTCAGAGACCAGCCCCTACCCTACTCGTGATCAGGCCATGGGGAAATACACATACATAAGTACAGGGTAGTAAATCCTCAGTTATCTGCATTAGTTGTCAAATCCATTGCAGATAAATGGAGAATCCATAAATATTTACAAACCTCATAGAAGCATATTGAAAGGTCCTCTCAACAATTTTGCATATACTATACTATAGGCCTACCTGTTAACCTGTCAAAACACCTTACAATACCTAACCTTTATAAACAGCCAGATTGGAACTTATTAACTTACAGTGGTGTAGCAATGTTAATTAAGCATGTCACAAGGTAAGGTAGGAAGTATAAAAATGAATGCTGAAATCAAGAGCCATAAAACTATATTAATAAATTATTAGGAAACGCTACAGCCTACCACTGCCATGGACAGTGGGACAGAGCAAGTGATATGGCTGGAGATCAGATCAATGGCTTTGCTTCTTTCTTCATGCTGCTAGGGGGCTTCGTGGTGCAGTGGTTAGCATACTCGGCTCATAACCGAGAAAGCCCTGGTTCGATTCCCGGGTGGAGTGGAAAAATTTGGGCAGCTTCTCCGATACCCTACGCCCCTGTCCACCCAGCAGTGAATGGGTACCAGGTATTAATCGGGGGTTGTGTCCCGTCTCCTGGGATCTGTTCCCTTCTCCTATAATTCCTTCCCCTCCTGTCTCTCTCCGGCATTGACCACAGAAGTTGCGCCGACTAAAAGAAACTTTCCAACTTTCTTCATGCTGCTGAAACATGCACTACTAGATGCTATTTGTTAAGTATCTAGAATTACACCCAAATCACTCCAGTGGTTAAGTTAGATTTTTTGGTAATTGTGGAGATTGACTCCGCACCTCCAAAATATGATATTAAGCCTCCATAGTAGGGGAGAGCGGTGATGATTCAGACAGTGGGATGGTCCGGCCATCGCATTTATTGTAAAGTGTATGGGAGTGAGTGCCGCGAGATTTTGTGTGAAGGTGCAAAACTTTGTTGCCTTGGCCCACATGGGACAACCACGCCCTCAGAGCTATTCTTTTCGATGCAAGTCCGATTTTGTTTTTTACATCTCGTATGTAATATTTTCAGGGTATATCATAAGCTCTCACTTCAAAAACATGGCAAGTAGCGAAATGTAAATTATTTCGGTGACGCAGCGATGCACGGCAAAGGTACTGCCATATAACACGATCACCCAGCTCTCGTGATGATTCGGACAGTTGATTTTTTCATGATTTTTATTAAATTTATATCAATTTAAACACTTTAAGTGTTGCAACAGTTATAAAATGGTTAATTTGTTTGATTTATATTCAGATCTTATGCTTGTGTGAAGAGAAGGAAGCCATAATACCAAAATTTTTGAGATATTTCTTATGGTTCTTTTTTTTTCCTATAAATATTGAGATGATACTTTTGAGGTTATACAAATGTCTTGTAGTAGAAATATATATTCTTGTTTATCAGCCAATCACACTTAAGTTATATTAATATTATGGCGAGTATTATGAGTGTCCGTACCATCCCACCTCCCTGGCCGAACCATCACCACGGGTGGGGATGGTTCAGACGATTTAGAAACTTGTGTTTCATCACCTACATCTGAAAACTGGAAATAGCTACAGGTGTCATATTAGCAGCCTAAAGAGACAAATGATGGAGGAACATTTTGAGATCAACAAAATTACACTACTTAAACTTTTCTAAAAATATTTTTTCTAAAAAGTGGACGAATCATCACCGCTCTCCCCTAAAGTTGAGGGATGAAATACATGTCCCTCAACTATAATATGAAGGCGCAAGTACTTAAAAGTAAAGAAAAAGGCCTAATCCCCTTCCCCTAACTCCTACTCCAACCAAACTTTACATAACCTAACCTCCTAACCAGGGGGGACCCCCCCACATGTATGATGCGCCATCCCCACTGCTACTGGGTTAAAAATAAAAATGAATCAAGAAAACATGTCAGCCATCAGAATGAGTTAGGCAGGATCCTGTAGTTACCAAAATTATTGTCCCTTCTCTTCAGCACCTTGAACGAAGGAAGCCCCCCAACCTTCACCTCCAATAAAAAAAAATATATATATAAAATAAAACTCTTGGGGCCTCCAACAGTTGGGAGCCCTAGCCGTCCTAGCCGATGCTTTGTTCCCACAGGCATGGCGCGCTCATCAAGAGGCAGGCAGGTGGGCAGGTGACAAACCCATTAGAAGATACATCCCATAGCTACACCAGCCCTTTGCTGGGTTGACTGGTCTTACTGAAGTACTGATATCTCGTCTTCTACTTGATCAACCGCTCTTCTGCTGCCACACAAGCTTTCCTCAATCCACCAGAAATCAATGGGAGAGTGCCGTGACCAACACAACCTTCAACTTAACATTCTTTACCCTTTATTGATACATTTCTTTCACAGCATCTTCGTGAAAGGCTTCCCACGTGTCACAGCACCAAGAATCTTCCCGAGGGTTGCGGAAAACCTAACAAGCGGCCATGAATCCACCGCCATTGGTATCCATCACTGAATAAACATGAGCTTCCACTTACAACAGCCTACATGACACCCTCCAGCGCCTCGCCCTCACCTGCAGGAAGAGAATAAAGACACCTCCATGCAACACTCACCTGCCATGGCCGTTCTGCACACTTGGGAGCCGCGAAATTAATGAGAGCACGCACCGGTTTTGACTGGAACACACAACAGCTGATTCCTTGTTCCCGCCTCCCTCAGTCCACCGTTGCCAGATTATCGTACTCAGAGCCGCGCATTTAACGGTTTCAGGCCGATAACTATTGCCAGGAAACACCAGTAATTAACCATTTAAACGATAATCATATATAAAAGCAGTTATTTGGGTGATGAAAGCAATTTTGGGGGTTGGAGATCAGCAAACATGAGAGACAGAGTACGACAATTTAGCAACGTTATCCCTCACTGATCAACTTGCCAAGGAATGTCTACTCCCCATCTCCTGTCCATTTATCTACCCTTGGAAATGGCGCTATACTCAAGATTATGCCCTGATATATGAACTTTGGTGACTCTTCAATAATTCATAAGCCTGTAAAATTATTTCAGAGCTTCTACGAGTTAATTTAGCCATGGGAAGTTTAAACAGGAAAAGGGCGCGGAATTCAAACTTGTGCCCTGTTAGTTGCATTAAGTGAAGAGCTCTGGGACTCTGTAATGACTGGAACTCTACATTAGGTATTCAAAATGTGCTATACGGATCAACTGACTTTCTGGAAGCGTGTTAAATTATCATAAGTAGCACTGTTTGCCCGCCATTGGGTTAGTAACTTTACAATATTTGGCACCTCATTACATGTTGGGACCAGTGGAGCCTTTGAGTGAAGCAAGCAAAAAAGGGCTACCAACAGTATTATTTTCCTTTCATATCCTTTCTCTATAAGAAGTTTTGCAGCTGACGTCATTAGTGGGGGTGCAGGGGTAGCGCGGGCCTGCACGGTCATCTTACTGGTGGTCAGTGGTGGTGGTCACATATCAAAGTAAACCTTGGTGGCGGCTCAACAAATGCTCAGTGTGTTCGTCATGGGATATGTATGCTGTGCGGTTGGATGTTCTAACCGACATGGGAGAGATGCTGTGTCATTTTATAGATTTACAGCGAATCCAGAAGAGCGGGGGAAGTGGATAGCAGCTGTGAGGAGGGAAAACTGGCGGCCGTCTGCTGCTTCTCGACTCTGCAGTGCTCATTTTGTCAGAGGTGAATATTACAGGCAAGATTGATCAGGTTATTACATAAGGTAACACTCATTTAGGTATTCCCCGGGTCCCCTAGCTTACTGTGTGGCGGGGGGTTACTCTGGAACGGGATTTACATGAGCTGACGGAGTTAAACAAGCTGGCGGAGGTAAACACGCATGGCGGCGCTATAGCAGGGGAAGAAAATAGGGAAGGAAATTCAGTGGAGGCAAAGTACAGAGGGACAGAGCTCAGTGCTGGGTGGAGTATATAAGTGTACGCAGGGATGTGACCAAGAGTGCGTAGTGTAAGGTGACATGCCGTCACCTGCCCTCACCTGTCGTCATTTGCCCTCACCTGTTTGCCTGCCTGTGCTGCCTACCTGGGCATCACTGGTCAGCAACAAGAGATCGGCCAGACAGAGGGACAGCCAGTCAACTGACCAGCCAGACAGTTAACCGACCAGCCAGACAGTCAGCCAACCAACCAATCAGCCAGTCACCCAGCCAGCCAGCCAACCAATCAGCCAGTCAGTCATCTAGTCAGCCATCCAGTCGGTCAGTTAGACAGACAGTCAGTTTACCAATCAGCCAGCCAATCAACCCACCAGGCAACCAGTCAACCCACCAGGCAAACAGACAGCCAGTCTACCAGTCTCCTCCAAAAGCACTGATTTTTTCGATGTATTTTAGCTTCGCAGCATTCTCAAGCGATCTCGCGTAATCACTTAACACAAATGATGCTGAAGGTCCTGCCATTTGCCCGCGGGTAGTGACTTGGGGATGGGCCACACGTGGTCCGTCTGCTCATTCTGCTGGGAAGGTGACCACCAGCGGGTTTGCAGCCGACGCTATTTCGTGACGTCACTGCAAAACCTCTATATATTATACTAACCAAAGAAACTAAGGTCCATATTATAAAAAGAAACGAGCTCCTTTTATTACTGTTTTCCAAGGCCACAGATATATAACCGGGTTTTCATGGGTAACCTTATCATTCGAGGTGATTGATTAATTGATAGTCAAAAGTCGTGTAAAATTTATAAACTAGGCTCATAAAACAGTCCATGAGAATCTCAACAACTTTCAAGAGTCTTTTCAATTATCGACGGCCTACGTAGCCTATATTTCCGGCGGCCTACCAGTATTTCCGGCGGACTACCCATATATAGGCCTACTTCCGGCGGCCTACCTTTTATATTTCCAGGGGCCGTATTCTCCTTTCTGAGCCCAAGTACACATATTTGACACGGTTTTCATAGGAGTTTGGGGCTTTTCCAGAGGTAGTTTAATTAATGGCCCTGCTGAAAAGGAAAGTGTGTGAATAATAAGAAAAGAGAAACGAGAGAAGGACCTATAAGAAGCGATACAAAGCGTTACAAGTCAAAAGAAGAAGAAGGTAGTTTGACCCTTCCTAAAAGAAACTCCTGAGAACCGCATTAATTAATCTCTTTTTCGGCCTTTGGGATTAGTTGATGTTGAAGCGTCTGAGGATTCCCCTACTTATATATTTCCTGGGGCCAAACTGTATTTCAAGAGGTCTATATATAAGCTATACTAAAGTCACCGGCCCTTGTCCCTAGTGGAAGAGCCGTTTTCTACGAGGTTGCCGGGGGAGGGAGCACCTCGCCTGCCCAACGTTACCAGATTATCGTAAACACAACATTGTATTTTCCGGTTTCTGGCCCATAAATATTGCAAAAAAGAGCATCAATAATTACCGATTTAACAGTAATTATAAATGCATGTCGTTATCTTTGTGGGTGCGATAGTTTTTGGTCAGAAATCGGCAAAAACAATACGCCAAGTACGACAATCTGGTAACGTTGCGCCCGCCTTTCCACGCATTGATTTGCCTGTATGCGGGGTTGCCGAATTACACTTTACGCATTTCCCTTTGCCTTTTGTGAGCCCTTGGTGGTGCCGGATTGGTGCGGGCAACTGTGTGTTAGGTAAAAACTGTGTGCTACCCTTTACTCGACGATATAACAAGAAATAAGCTGATGACAAGGAGTTTATCCGTGTTAAAATAGGTGTCTGGGAGCAGCAGTCTGGATCAACGAGCGATGCCTCCACTTCTTCGTGCATCCCGGAGGCCACAACAAAACTAGTGCCCGGTCCTTCCTCAGGTTTTGACACCCGCCTCCACTGCCTGGATTAAAAATAAGAGTACGTGGTGGAACTGGTAGTGGCCGTGGTGGTCTGTGAAAGTCTGGTGCTCGAAAGAAAGGAGATCGACATGGAGGTGAACGCTATCCAAGAAGACCGAGGACCATTGACACACTTTTGATGACGGAGAGGAGGGTGACACTCAGAGGACGCCCGCAGCAGTGACAGGGCATCCCTCGTCCCTTGTCTGAGAAGATGAAGTAAGTCACGGGTGTCAGCAAGCACGTCTGGCAGAGTGATGGGCCGAAGAATGAGAGAACTGGGATGAGTTGAGTCTTGTGAATCATAGAGAAGGAAAAAAATATCGGAATCCATGACCTACTTATTTCTGTTTTTACTTACGTGCCTTTTTCTCTCTCTCATCGAAACGTCTTATTATTATTATTATTATTATTATTATTATTATTATTATTATTATTATTGCGTGGCACAGATAAGACATGCATTTTATTTAGTTCTGTTTTTGTTTTTGTTTTTGCCTACTTTACCCAATGATAAGTTCTTTCACCTATATCATTTTTTTTTTTTACGTAGCTGTGAACTGATTGGGAGGGAAACAAAATTCAATAATCGTTTTCCTCTCCTTGGTTTTGTAAGATTTCTTATTATCAGGTCTGTTCTTTCTATCACACATAATCTATTCATGTTAAATATACAACGATAGATAGGAATAGCCACGATTGCTCTGTAGGCATTTCGATCCGCGAGGGTTTACAAACAGACAACTCAACTGATACATGTTCTCTTGATAATCCAGGGAAGGTTATTAAAAAGACGATGCAGAAGGTTAGAGAACAATATATATTAACTAAAATCTATTCACGTGTGTGTGTGTGTGTGTGTGTGTGTGTGTGAGAGAGAGAGAGAGAGAGAGAGAGAGAGAGAGAGAGAGAGAGAGAGACGAGACGAGAAGCTACACAAACCACAATAATAATATCAATAATGATTACTACTACTACTACTACCACCACCTTGATACTTATGCTTATAGAGGACATCTTCCATAATACTCAGAAAACTCATAGACAAGACTTTCCTAACTTGAACACTACAAACTTCTCCCCTCGCTGAGAGCATTATTACCGTTTGCGGTCAACTAAAGATAAACAGCGTCTCTCTACTCAGTCTACTGCGACCCACATTATTAATTTATACGTTACTCTTAAAACCCATCACTAATGCATCCTCTTTCACAGTGCTAAAAGTTTCAATGCTTTCGAAGTCTTTTAATTTTCTCTCAGCACTTCATTATTCCTTCTTTTTTTGTCTCCCTCTTTATTTTTAATCTTCCTTTTACTTTACTGTCACTGTTTCATGTCTGCTTATAGTGGGGACTCTGTTTGGGTCTATATAGCTTTTTTTTATGCCTTGGTTCCCTTTCATGGATCTCAGTAATGATAATAATAATAATAATAATAATAATAATAATAATAATAATAATAATAATTTCCCTGTACTGTGAGTCGGAATGCTTATCTATTAATTTGCTCCTAACAATTCATCATCCCTTCTGCAGCCTCCCGTGGTAGCTAGGTGGGCGCCATGCACTTCTGGATCGACAAGCGGAGTGCGTGCGGCCAGCGGGGTGCTCAGTTCGTCGGGTCCCCGTGTCTCTACCGCCCCAAGGCACGCCACTACCCCATGGTGACCCCCGTGCACAGGTAACCAGGCGACCCTCAGCGCTAGGGTTGAGGATGGGGACCAGGGTAGATGTCTGAGGGATGAAGTTATATTGGCAAGATGATAGTGAATTTGTATTGGCATGATGATAATGAAGTTTGAAGTTGTTGCTTTTTTTTTTTTTTTTTCAAGAGAAGAATGTATGTTCGCGCTGTTTTGATTATTTACTATGGAAGTAGATTATTTATTTTCATAGTTGCTGCTATCGATCGGGTATACATGTATTGTAATAATAGAGGAGGAGGTGCAGGTGAATTATGCTTATCGATAAATTTTATATATTATTAAAGGCACACACACACACACACACATTAGTGCTCACCTCCCGTCCCCCCTTCCCCCACAGGTTCCAGCGCATCGAGTCCCTGCAGGTGGAGGGGCGGCGTGCAGGGGAGGCGGGGCGTAGCCGAGGGGGGCGGGGGCGCCGGCAAGGCTCCTCGCGTCCCTCCACTGATGAGGATGAGGAGGAAAGTGTCCGCGTGCCCCTCGGGGAGACGCCGCCCCCTGAGGAAACCTGCCTCACCCGCCTAGGGGTGGCCGCTAACCGCCCCCCGCGAAGGACCTCCGCCAACTCGTCCGTGTACTCCCGCGTGCCCGACAACTTCAACCTGTTCCGGATGGGCGGCATCAACTGGTGCGTGTGGGCGGCGTTTATCCTGGTCACCATGCTGCTGGTGCCCGCCCACCTCTACCTTAAAAACTTCCACTACCGCGGCGAGCTAGTGGGCATCATCTTCGTGGTTATCCTTCTCTTTCTCGTCTGCTTCTCCGTGTCGCTCTTCCACACCAAAACGCGCGCCATCCTGCTGCACCGCCTCAACCTCGAAGACGACGCCCGCGGCTGTGCCCTCGACCAAGATGCCGTCTCCCCGGGCCGCCGCCGCCCACTGTTTCCCACGCCTACCCTGACCCATCGGCGACTGGTGCGCCACCTGCCCTGCCCCCCCGTCCGTATGTCCATGTCCACCCCTGACCTGGTAGACGGACACGCCCTCGCGCGAGACAGGATGGCACGATCCCACTCCCAGGCGGCCCGCGGTGTGAGCTACGGCCTCCTGCGGCCCCACGAAGCCGGCGAGCACCGGCTGGAGACGTCCCTCGCCTTTGACGCAGCCAGTGACCCGCCCCCCTACCATGTGGCCATCCTCCTACCGGCTCCCACCCACGCCGCGACCAGGGAGTGTGAGACGCCCCCGCCAGCCTACGACGTGGTGCAGTGAGTTCCGCGACCCTGCACGTAGGACGGACAGCAGCGCTTGCAGGGCACCGCTGGAGCTGGCTTGTGGAAGTAACGCTTGACGTTTATTTCTACTCAGAGCAACTCAAAGCTGGAGAGGTTGAAACACATTTGTGTTTCACCGTAAAGCGTCTGTTGCTTTCAAGCTTGCCACGGAAGAGTAACAAGCTTTTTCCCTGGCAGGGGATCCTCATATCAATACTTTTATGGGTTGTGTCGCTGCGCCTCGCTCGCCACCCTCAGCAAGTCAAAGGAGCAAATAAGCGATGTATTAAATTGACACCTACTGGATTAGGCGCTGAGGTGTGGGCGGGGGAGTATTTTGTTAATGGGGGACTGCCGGGCGTCTTCTATTGATGGAAGGCTACCGGGCACTCTTTCTCCCCTTTTTGCATGCTGAGTACTTGCAATGCCTCCTACGCATAATGAGGGAGGGATGAGGGATGAGCTGCAGGATAAAAGCGGTTAAAAGAAGCAAATCTCAAGCCAGACGGATTTTAGGGAGGAAGTACTAACTGAAATAGATGAAATACCTAACGACTTCTTTCAACTTCACATCAGCTTTAACTAGTGACTTAGCGAGTTTTGTGTTGTACATAAGTTTGTTGTTTCTCTGGGGTCAATGCAATCAAAATACGTATATATATAAGTAAACCAAATCAAGCTAATGCGATCAAATCTTGTATTATATAGCAATTAGCATGCAGAACTTACGCGTGTGTGTGTGTGTGTGTGTGTGTGTGAGAGAGAGAGAGAGAGAGAGAGAGAGAGAGAGAGAATCATTAGTACAAGATGAAGCTACGCACAACCCTCGCTCCCTCCCTGGCCCTTCCATTCTCTTTCCATCGCCAAAGACGCCGCCACCAGGAGACAGTTATTACGATCATACGACACTTTGCAGGAAGATCAGAGGATTACGATCTCGATAAAGGGAGAAGAAAGAATGGTGCAAAGTGCAGAGAAGGAGGACAGGAAGGGGGAGAGGCCTTTTACTCACAATAAGCCTGTTTAGTATCATATAGCAGCATGGAGGACGAGGAACCTCTTCAAGGGGCAGGAGTGTTGGTTGTGGCGCGGACTGATTGTTGCACACACACAGACGCCCCGCCGCAGCCCTTGGCGTTGGAATAAATATTTTATAAACTTTTAGGTGGTTTCCTCACCCACCATTTTGTTAGCAGACGGAGAAAGGTAAGTTCTACATGAATAAGGGAATACAAATTCTTTTATTTGATTTAGATAAGCATACGAGGAACGCGGAAAAAGGTTTGTTGAGTATTGCTATAATAGAGGTGATTAGGAAAATTTCAATAGAGTGTGATTGATGTAGCTTTAAATTATTTTGAAAACCCAGTGAATAGGAAGACAGTTGAGGATAGACTTTGATGGCTGTGACAGCTGGCTGCACATATCTACTAAAGCTAAATTTGAGAGTTCAGCCTGTGAAGCTTCCCTGGTCATCAGGGCATGCAGGTAAACAAGTAATCCGGATGCCCAAGCAGATTCTATGCCCTAGGTCTGTGAGAAGGGATTACGGGATGACCTTCCACAATTGCATAAAAAATTAAAGACGGGACATGTAAACGCTAAGATAACGGACGGTATAAATTATGTAGTAGTGGGTTACTGCATCAACATTATTCTGCATGTAGCTACTAATAATTGATTCTTCAGACACACCAGTCCTCGTCGACGGACCGACGGCTTACTAGGCTGCGGTCGGCCGATAGAGTCGGTCTGTCGGCACCCTGCTACGGGCCGCCATTGATCAAGGCCCGTGCTCCCCCCTACAGGGAGGGAGCAATCTTTCAAAAATAAAATTAAATCTTCTCAGTATTACTATTAGCTTCCTCGAGGTTGGGCGTTCTGTATCGTTTCCTCCCGTAACCCCTATCAGATATTTTTAACCTGATCCATTGGTCTATGCCTGATCAGATGCTGACCAGAGGCAGGGGCCATATCCGCCCTCGTATGGAGTATCTATTTCATGTTTTTTGGGGGAGGGGGGCGCTCCACACACGTAGCTCTGCTAGACAGAGTGGGGTCAACGGCTCTTCGTCTCAACTCCCCCCTTTTTACTTGCAGTTTTCTACCTCTTAAATTCCGCCGCTGTGTTGCAGCTCTTTCTATTTTCTATCGATATTTTCATGCTGACTACTCTTCTGAACTTGCTAACTGCATGCCTCCCCCCTTCCTGCGGCCCCGCTGCACACGACTTTCTACTCTTCAGGGCCGTATTTTTTTTTTTGGGGGGGGGGGCTAAGGGAGCGCTATGGCCCCTTCAGTGTTTTTTATATCTGCCTCAAAAAGCTTCTAAAAGTGCTATTTTTCACAAAATTTCCGCTATCAGCCCATACTTGCTTTTCTCGCCACCCTCCCTCCCCACTAGATGAACATAATATATATGATGCCCTCTAGCCCCCCAAAAATCTGCCAAAAATTTTGGACCTGCTTGCTCATCTCTATTTTATCCAAATCCCTAATGCAAGAGTTAACCAGCATCTTTATTTTTTTTATCCCTTCCGCTGGTAAACTCTGGAACAGTCTTCCCTCGTCTGCATTCCCCCTCCCTACGATGAACTCCTTCAAGATGGAGCATCAAGGCACCTCTGCCCGAAACTGACCTCTCTTCTGGTCTCTCGTTCTGTTTTCTTTTGTTGGAGCAGCGTTTGGCGGACCTTATTGTTCTTGTTTTTGTATTTTGCCCATGATCTGCCTCCCTTGCTGTAAGAAAAAAAAAGGGGGGGGGGAACCGTTATTGAGTATGAACCTCTTCTACTGTGGTTTGTTTTGTGCGATTTGGTCATTGATTTTTTTTCGTCTCTCGTGTCTTCCTTTACACCTTTGCCTTTACACAATCCATTAACTTCTTCCTCGATCGGTTTCCTTTTCTACCGTGTAGCTTACTACTTCACTTCTCATTACTTGCCCTCCTATATACACCTACTCATATTTTCTCACGTCTCCATATACCATTAATGAATTATGCTTGAAAAAAAGATATGCAACTCATATCATCGTATTTCACTACAGGGCTAATATAATAATTATGAAGAGTAGGCTACTGTATTCTATAAAAGTTCAAACTAAGCTAGCACATATACAGAGCAGAGATGCGGCAAGCACGGTAATAAGTTTCCGTATGTTCTGTGGTAACGGAACGGATGAATCTTTACAAGAGTTTGACGTCATTTTTGGGGGTTATTCGAAATGTGTGACGGAGGGAGGTGAGTCTAAAAATGCCCTCCAAAGTGTAACGTCCTTTTATGAACGGTTCCTAAACAATAAAATCGATATACTAATGATTGATTGATTGATGGTTTATTGTTGCAAAAGTACACAACAAAGGAGAAGGGAGGAACATGCCATCCCGACCCCCCGGCAATACATAGTGTGATTTACACGTATACAAGAAACACGTGTACAATATTCATATAACTATGCAGTGGAGGAAATTATAAAATTCATGATATTATTTATAGTAGAAAACAGAAAAATAAAAGAAAGTGAATGAACTTAAAGTTAAAACTAAGAACATAATTCACATCTAGCACTATTGTGATCAAAAGTATGACACAGTTAGGAACCTCTGTTAACCCAACATCAATGACGTACTTTTACACTCCTTTGAGAAGAAAAACAAGACGAATCTCCAGCAGCCGACGCGTTTCTTCAAGGCTTTGGCGGGAAGGAATCAGCTGTGGCGTGACGTCATGGCCCCTGCAGTGCCTTCCTATAGAAATCCTTCCTTCACGTAGGAGTTGCACCGCATAGAGTTGTAATCATTAGCACATGACTATTATAACGCCTTCCTAGGTACATACAGCGTGTGCCCACAACTTAACCTTTACCCATGAAGTCCTCCATTGGTAGGGTTGGTAGGCATTACATGTTGTGGTTATACAACCAAAGTAAATGGAAAAAAATAATTGGAGCTAAATGGTAATCAATGTTTGTAATACATCAAGTCATATGTTTATATTTTTATTGAAATATACGAGTCATTACATACAAGTCTCTTATGTATCTTTTACCTTTTAATACGGAAAAAAGGTTAAATAAATGCAGAAAGTGTATAGAAAGGAAAAAGATTATATCGAATCCGAAATAACTCGAAGACTACGATAAAGGAGCCCTTTATATCCTCCCTCCCTGTGGCCGGCGGCAGCAGCAGCAGCAGGACACCCAGGAAAATGGCTTCGTTGGCCCGGTCTCTCCGCCTCGCTGGCCGCGTCAGGGCCTCCACAGTGCTGGCCATCGTGCCCCGGGCAGCCACAGTAGGGTGCCTCCACAGCCTCAGCGTGCGGGACCACAGTGCCACCAGCAGAGTGCCGGGGCCGGCGCTGAAGGTGAGTGGCGGCGGCGGGCAGGCTGCCGGCATGTGTTTACATCCTGGGATCAGCTGATGACAGGCCGGCCAGGGCCCCGGCAGGCCGCGGGGCCCTGGCCGCCACGCCGGGGTGCTCAGGCCGGGGGCTGGGGCTGTGGGGGGGTTAGTCCAGAAGTACACCCGGCTCACTGTGGGGGACACCCTAGTGCTGCATGAAGTACCTTGTGCACACCGCTGCATTACTTTGCGATCTCAAACCACTCGTGTGTGAGGCATTGATTTCTGTAAGTATCTGTAAGTGTGTGAGGTATTGATTTCTGTAAGTATCTGTAAGTGTGTGAGGTATTGATTTCTGTAAGTATCTGTAAGTGTGTGAGGTATTGATTTCTCAAAATTTGGACGGCAGGATATGTCGAGGGATTTATTTCCATTTATTGCATTTTGGTATCAGTGCTCGGGTCATTTGTGGTTACTTTATATTTTGCTAAGTAATGTCTGGTCAGGTTAGATTCATTTATTTCAGTGGTAAATGGAAAACGGGAGTATAAATTGTTTGCTATAAATACATGTTACACGTCGCTGCACCGTTGGTTGCTGTCACTCAGTCAGCAGCCCGATGGGCATACTTTTGGACTTTTACCTCACCTGGTTTACTCACCTGGTTGGCTACCCCAACTTACTGTCATGGTTCACATATTGGTGGTACGTAGAAGGATAGCCCACAACTGCTGGCACGCCAGCCCATCAGTTCAATTAAGGACATTATGATTTGTTCAAAAATAATGGGCGAAATTGTGTGCCATGTGCAGCTAGGTGTTAAGCAAGGTGTATAGATATGAGTTTGTTACAGAACTATGTTAATAATGGGATGAGTTTTGACAGAGGCAGGTAATTATTCCGTGTATGAGAACAGTGACTGTTCAAGGGGGAGGTGAAGGCCCCGTTTAAATGCCTGGATTGTGCCAGCACTAACAACGTGTGTGTGTGTGTGTGTGTGTGTGTGTGTCGAACATCATCATCTCCACAGCTTCTCTTTACCCTAGTCTGTCTGAATTGATAGGGTAACCTTTAATTTAACAAGTATAAATTATTGCACATAATTTGTCATTCTAAGGTACAGTTTATTGGATTTACACCAAACGTTGTTCCTGATGCACTGCTGATTTACTGAATATGATCCATTGTCGATCATGCTATCATTACTTTGTCAATATATGTTGATATATGGTAGGTTAAGAAGGGGTTTGATTGTTTAGTTCTTGACTAAGTGGCAATAGGTTACTATTTTTTTTTCTTAACTCTTTAGTAAATAGCTGCAAGACGTTCTTGGACTAGATTCATTATACATTTTAGGAACTCTATCTGCTATGAACATTCCTTCCGTTTAGGTGGCTCCGAAGGCAGTGAACGAACTGACAGCTTGGCAGTCAGTTCATTCATTGCCATCACCATGCTTTATGTAGCAAGTGCTGAAAGAAGTAAAGTAATTTCATTGTGAAATGGAATAGTTTAGGAATTGAAATCATTCCAAGAAAAAGCTATAGGCCTAAATTGGCCGGTGCCAAGTTCTGTGAACTTCCCACAGTAAACCAAGCTTGGAAAACTCATGGAAAACTAATAATGATAAAAATAATTTTAATGGTTAATATAATAAGTTATTTTTATTATTAATATGTATTTTTAAAGCCTACTTCTTTTCTTAGCAGAGGGCAGGGCCAGGGCTGTATGATGATTATAATTAATGATCTTACAAATTATTGAAACAGCTGTCTGCAACAGTATATATTAATAAATTTAAACTCAAAATCTACTATAGTCGATGATATTTGTTATTGTTACTGACAACTGTTGGATCTTTTCCGTTTGGCGTACAGTGCTAAAATTAATTTTAATATAGATTTTCTTATGTATTTTTGTCCGTAGAATCCGAATATGACAACCGTTTTATGGAGAAACGAACAGTTTTTAAGTTATTCTCCTTTACGCTGCAGCCGCCGCAGCCTCAAAATAGCTCGCAGAGGGCTTAGGGTCGGGGAGCATATTTAAACTACTCCAACCGAACTTTACGACCTCGCCCCCCTCGACCCCCCCTAATAACCAGGGGGGGCTACGCCCCTCCCTGGACCCCCCCCCCTCATGTATATGTGACTTATTTCAGCGAGGAGGTATTTCTCGCAACACCCGCTGCAGCCTCGCCGCGGTAAAAAAAAAGTCCTTGAATTGGATTTTCAAAGCGTTTCCATGACTGCTGAAGGTTTGCAAACGGAAAAGATCCATAAATTGTATATAATACTGAATATTACGACTTTTTAAAGTTTGAATTCCGTCAGTAATAGATAGGAAGAAAATAACTTTAAAGGCAAATAACTCAAAAACTGTTAATTTCTCCAAAAAAATAATGTGATATTCTGATCTACGGACAAAAATACATAGAAAAATCTATATTAAAATTACTTTTAGCGCTGTACGCCAAACGGAAAAGACCCCAACTGTTTCCTATGCATAGGGTATCATGTATTATCCACGAAATAGGACGTGCTGCTTGAGCATGATAATGCACGTCTCATACTTGTGCACCTCAACTATAGGTAATAGTTATAATAATGATGATAATAGTAATAATAACGACAGTGATAATGATGTCAGGACCATGTGTGACAGTGTTTGGGTTGCAGACACCTTGGGTCAGCAGTGTGCGTGACTACTCTGGCAAGGCTCCCCTCACCCTCGACCTCATCCAGCAGAGAGTCTTGCTTGTGTTGAAGCTTTACGACAAGATCAACCCAGAGAAGGTGAGGGATTAGGACCAGTGCATCACCTTTTACCTGTGGCTTCTTATGGACAATTTGTTTGGCATCATCAGTGAGAATTACTATGGCTAAAATTTTCTTGGGTCTCAAGTAAGTTCTTAAGAACTTTTGAAAGTGAAAGGTCTCTATATGTGAAGCAATATGTGTACAATCCTCATCCTTCTTTCAAAAGACTAACTAGCAGCTAAATAAGATAGAAATCTGCTACTTATGGCAAGGGAGCTGTAGAAATGGTAGATTTGAATTTTATTGTAGAGGTTACATTTTACTCAAGTTTTTCATAGAAAGATATAGAAAAAATGAAAATCTATACAGTTTTCCTTTTAAAAGTGTTTGTCACTGTCAGGTGGCAGATACTGTTCCAGGGCAAACTAGTGAAAGGCACGGAACAAAGACAACAATCAACTCTCAGTACTATTGTGTACAGAATAAGGATTAGAGTCAGCTGAAGGTCTTGCAGTAGGGTCATGAGAGAGGGGGTTGGGTAGGCATTCATTCATACCAATAGCTCAGAAAATTAATAAACATGAAGTAGCAGCAGACTCAAGAGTGGAAGTGGGGTAAGGCATCCATGCATATTGGCAGCTCAGAAAGTTGTTCAGCTTGAAAGTAGAGATAAATCATAGAGGTAGATTAGCAACTGAAGTAGAGGGAGTGGATGAGTTGTGTCCATAATACAACGATGACCTAACCAAGTGTGTGGCTTCCACAGCTGTCGGTGGAGTCACACTTCATGCAGGATCTTGGACTGGACTCCTTAGACCACGTGGAGGTCATCATGGCCATGGAGGATGAATTTGGTAAGGAAGAGTAATGCATGATTTTTTTAATGTCATCAACACTATTGTGGCTGATTTATATTTTTTTATCCATTTTTTCAAGGCGTAATTAGTTGTTGTTTTTTCTTATTTTTTCTATCACTTGTTTCTGATATGTCAACAACTTTTAAAATCCAGTACTCCTAGCTTACTCCAATCCAAAAAGGGAATTAAAAGCCAAGCTAGTCACATAACTGTTAATAAACACTAATGCAAAATTTTAAAAGTCTGGTATGCATCACCATGTCCATAGCAAAATATACATGTGTGCTTATACATTGACTGAGCTAGTTTTAACTAGAGTACCTATATATAGGTACTCTAGTTTTGGCCATTTATACAGTTTTTGTACCAATTATTTAATGTCTAAGGATACACAAATGTTTTTTCTTTAGTTCTGTAAGGAAAAGGGGAGTCTAAGGATGTTTTTAAGGGGGAAAGTAGATATTTGCAGAAATATAACATTCACTCATACGTAACCCCTTCATATGTTAAGTGACGGCTGTACTTCCTTTTTGAAAGCATTTTTGTTCTGAAATTGAGGTGATACAGATGAAGCAAGGCTGTTCCAGAGTTTACCAGCAATTCTGATTGATTCTTGCATAAAAGATTGACAACACACGGGAGCTGGAGTAGAGCAGAACTGAATAAATATAAATTTAGACAGCTCTGGAGTGGTTTTGTGCAACTGGTCAATGAGGGCGAGGTGGCAGCGCTGAGGTAGTGAGGGTGGCAGTGCTTGTAAACAAAGCACTGCACAGAGGCGTGCCATGTGAGTCAGGAAAGCTATATTAGTTCGAGTTGATAAATTATGAGTTGCATTTGGTGCACACAAATCCAAACTGTCATTGAATTTGAAAATTTATTTAACTAATCCATGTGTGTGACTATACAAATGAAAAATAAAATCAGCCAATGAGCAGCCACATTTCTCTTGCCCTCTGGGCATATGCTCCCCATTAGCTGTTACTCCTATACCAGTGACAGTTCAAGAAGTACTCAGTCTCTCACCTGATGCATACTTGTCAGTGACCTTCCACATGTTAATGTATTTATTCTACATTTTCATCTCTTACTTATGTTTTTTGTTTGACTAACTGGTCTCACTTCCGCATGGAGTGTTTTTTTATTACCTTCCTAATTTAATCCATGCTACGTGGAGGGTAAACTTATTATATGGAAAATATGTCCTAAATCTAGGTCTCGTGTTTTAACCCTTTCCATCGGCGACATCGGCGTCACGGTATGGAAAGGGTTAATCCTCTTCTAAACATCTTCAGAGGAAATGGAAGAGGTTTAGAAGAGGATTAATCCTCTTCCATTTCCTCTTAACCCTTTCCCTACCGTGACGCCGACGTCTGCGTCACCGTATTGAAAGGGTTAAGGAAATCCTTTGAAAAAATACCTAAATGGAAGTCTTATGGTACCTGAACTCAAATAGCTTATGTATGGACCAAACTCTCTGTCTACTGAGCACATGAACAAGCACTTCATGGTCTCTGCTACCCAGTGTTAAGATATTATTGACCCAACCCACTACTTTCACAAGCCTTTTAATGCAGGTTTTGAGATCCCTGATGCTGATGCTGAGAAGCTGCTCCGGCCAGCTGACATCATCCGGTATGTGGCTGACAAGGAGGACATTTATGACTGAAAAGACAGCACAGCACGGGGACAGGGCAAGAAGGAGAGAAAAGAATGATGAGAGGTCACCTGCCAGCCGGCCATCACCTGTACCACACACACAGTCACACCCACACCCACACACATACACATGCAAGCAGCTTCTTTCCCTCACAAACATTGTTGTTGAGTTGAGACACATTAGCAAGGGAGCAAGCACCAGGGGCCTCCTTACTTGCCAGACGTATAGCCGTGGGAAAGGCAGGAGTGTTGTGGCAGTGTTGTAAATACTTTGTGAATGTGGAAAGGAAGAGAGGAAGGGCTGCCTTTGCCACACGGTTGGTGCATCTGTTTGCAAAATTCATCACCACACTTGATTTTACTCCTCCAAGCTTCTTGTATTCTAAATTATTGGTGGTGTAGGTTTGGTGGTTATTTTTTTCACCCAAGACCTCATTTTTTTTATTTATAACTGTATTTAATAGTTAATATGTACAGATGCCTAATAAAATATAAAATACTGAATCTTTTCCTCGTTATTTAACCCAGTAGGAGCGACGGGCCAAATTTGTGGCTTTACCGTATACCAGCGACAGGCCAAATTTTTGCCATGATAAAAAAAACAAAAATAGATGATGCATAAACTGATCACAAATGCGCTGAATGTATTATGAAGTGGTTTACGTGAGTGATGATTTTTTCTCATTAATTCGCTTAGAGGGGCCTTTAAGAAACATGATCCCCGCAGCTACCAGGTTAAGGGAGTGAGGAAAGTTTAAGGTAAGTATGAGGTTCAGCCCAGCCATCGGCCACACAGCTGTGACTCAAGTTTAAGTCAGGGTGGTGGATAGGTTTGTTGCAGTGTCTGGCTCCTTATTTGCGTGTGTGTGATTGAGTTTGTGTATTGATCATAACAACCTCATTGCAGAATAAGCTTTCCATAGTCACCTGCTTAAGGATTATTAATATTTCCCATTAACATGTAAATTTAAATCCTCAAAAAAATTTCTTCCAATTTAGACAATACTCATTTTAGGAGCAAATTTATTTAATTTATCCCAATTCTGCGTTTTCCTGTAGATTTGGCAGAGAAGTGGAGCAGTGGTACCTCTATAACTACTGATGACAATCCTCATCTGCTTTTAAAGTGGACAAATAGATTTTATTGTTTAGCTGTACCCAGCAGAAAGAAATGCCCATTCTCTACCCACCATACCTTTAAAGATTACTTGTGGACTGGCATTTTTATTTATTTATTTATTTTTATTTTTTATCTGGTTGCCATACAGATTATCGATAGTTTTTGTGTGATTTATTCAGCACCACTTTGCCAATTTGTGTTGAAGGATTAAAAACTCGTAAAGGGCAGTCTAACTATAGTCAGAGTGGAAGCTCAAGTAATTGCTGAAATATTTTGCCTCTAGCCATATGTTGCTTTGCCCTTGAAACAAACCCTGAGTATTTCACTGCATCATATGAGAAAAATATAGGCCTACACACGCATTCCTTGGTTATTGAAATTACTTTAGATATTTGTGATATTGTGCAGGTGAAATTCTAGATATTCAAACTATCATAAGGGTAAACAAGGCATTTCATCAATATAGTTACAAGAACTAATCAGTAACTCTCATTTCACTTGGTCTTGGTTCGAGATGTGAGTCTGGACGAATCTCAACTCACTAGGAGGGATAAGAAGCAAGTGTAATTTTCCTTGGAGCCTAGTGATTGGCAGACATCCGGGGAGAGAGGGAGAACAGTCAATATTATATCATCCCTTCTTACGGCGGGCACCCTCATCTCATCCTCACGGCGGCAAGGAGGAGGGCGTGAAGGCGTGCAGGGACAGGGAAGGGGCTGTAGCAGGACATCCTCGTAAGTACCCTGCCCAGTTTATCCATCTGTTGTTTATATTGTCTTTTGTGCGTGTAATGGCATTGCTTCATGCTCGTATAAGTCGCCGAGGGAAGCAGAAAGTGTATAACGATGTCTGGTGGTAAGGTTGGCAGCCCTGTGGTTTTCTGTGTTAATTTTGTTCGTGTTCCTTATTTTTGTTGTTTTGAGGCTCTTGACAATTTGTAATTTAGTTAAATCCCTGGTAAATGTTATGAACACCTACCTTAATTAGTTATAGTGCCATTAAGCTATACGATGGGTCATAATCTTGGAATTAAAGTATAAAGGGAAGGGAAGGAAAGAGAAGAGGAAGGGAAGGAAAGAGAAGATGAAGGGAAGGGAAGAGAAGAGAAAGGGGAGGTAGGGAAGAGGAAAGGGATCAAATAACGGCTACCAAGCACATATATTTGACTAAACTTTCGTAGGAGTTTTGGGCATTTCCAGGGGTAGTTTTATGACCCTTCCGGTAATTTGACCCTTCTTCTGTACCATGAACCTAAAGAAAACACTCATTAGAGCCGGATTTATGTCTTTTTCGGCCTTTGAAAATAGTTAACTCGTGCCTCAGGTTTTAGTGTGATAGGCTACTTGTAATGTCTGTTAAATATAGAGAGGTAGGTAACACGCCTTAGATACTGTAATTAAACGAAACTGTAAGAATGTGAGGGTTCGTAGTTAGAAAATATGACAACATCTCAAGAGTACAGAATAAGGTTTTCATTGTATCAACTGAATAGCCTCAGAAAGAATCCATATTGTTATAGAAATTTCGTTGTGTGGATGGGTGAGTGGGTGGGGTGCCTATGACAGCAAGACCTAGATTTTACTCGTGTGGGAAGTATTCTAGGTAATGCTATTTTTTTCCGATTCCTTTTGTTGAATTGAATTGAGCTGAAATATATATTGATGTAATTTTGTTCAATCGTTTTTGGAAAATTAATTAGACATTCATATGACACCTCTGGGATCCTTGTGTGGCCCTGCCTGGATGTTTCAGTCTCAGCCTACACCAAAATTTTTGTGTGTCTGTGTGTTAGGTGGGTGTTGCGTATGATGAGCTGAGGGATGTGTCTGTGTTCTGTATTTCAGTTAGTGAGGAGGGTGATTTTGGATTTTATTGGGGCTAGTTGTAGTCTATTTGTGGTGAACCATTGCGATAAGGTGTTTAGGGATGATTGAAGAATCTTTGCGGCATTGTTTGGGTGGGTCGAGAACAAGCATGCCTTGCCTCGTAGCCTCACTGGGGACGTGATGGCCCGGCGGGCGTATTGGCTGCGAAAGGGAAAACAGTTTGACCACTTACGGAGAGAAGCTATTTGTAGCACCGAGGCCCAGATGAAATGAAATAGTTATGATAATAATAGTTCACTACATGTTGGTTTTAGAAGCTCCTCTGCCCTTAAGAAGTTTCGTTTTTGATGTTTGGATACTGATGGAAAAGCACCAGCACGGAAAGCTCACAAGGACCTCGAGGCTGGAGTCGTAGACCACATAGACGCCCCGACGCAGACCCCCAGTGAATGGTGATTGATTGATGGTGAAGCTCGCTGTGGCATGTGAGGGGTGTGAGGTCGTTTCCAGAAGCCAATAAAATCTTAACATTTATTAACACGTATTGATACATAACAGAAACAGAACTAAAAAAAGGATGAGGTAAACTGAATATATACATGGTATACAGTGGAAACCGCACGCGGTAAAGAAGTAATGGTTATGGTAACTAAATGATACACAACGTAACGATAACAAGGGTTGTGGAATGGCTGAGTGAGATGCCGCCAGCCCCTGCACCTCCACTCTGGCAGAACGGGGTTTGGAGGAGGGGGGGCTGGGGAAGAGGGATAGGTAGAAAGGGGCGAAGAGGATGGGAAGAAGAGGCTGCTTGCGGCACGCCATACTTCGATTACCTATTACGACTTAGAGTAGGAGGGTCAGGGTGGGTGAAGGGAGGACTATGTGGCAGCCCTCCCTCCACAGGACTGTCCGATGCAACTAAAAGGAGGGACAGGCTCGGTGAAGGGACGGCCATTTGTCCCTCCCTTCAGAGGACTGCCTTGTGGAACTCCTCACGTCTAGTATCCGGAGTCGTAGTCACCATAGCCACCGCCATAGTCACCTCCATAGCCACCGCCATAGTCACCTCCATAGTCGTAGTCATCGTAGCCGCCGCCGCCGCCGCCACCCTTGCCCTTGCCCTTACCGAAGAGGCCGTCGAAGAAGCCACCGCCGCCCTTGCCCTTGCCCTTTCCGCCGCCGTCTTGTGGGATGGGGATTTTGTGTACGTAGACTGGCTGGTAGGTGACCTTGGGCACGGTGACGAGCTTCCACTCCTGCACGTGATGCACAACGGGCTTCTTCACCAGGATGGGGGGCGGGGCGGGGTACACCCTGATGGGCTCCTTCTTGTAGACCGGCCGGTGCTCCACAACCTCCTTCTGCACCACCACGGGCTTGGTCACCGTCACGGGCTTGTAGCTCATCACCGTTCTGTGGGCCACGAAGCCGCCATGTCCGTAGCCGCCACCGCCGCCGCCGCCCTTCCCCCCCTTGCCCCCCTTTCCGCCGCCGCCGCCACCATAGCCGCCTCCGCCGCCCTTGAATCCGGGGTCAGCCTTCGCCGCTGCCACGACCAGTAGCGCCACAAGTACTGACGACACGACCTGTAATGTGGGGACGCGACCTTGTAAGGGTGAACACACACACACACACACACACACACACAACTAAGTCCTGTTCGTACCTAAAATGTGGGTATACGATCTCGCAAACACACACACACACACACACACACACACGAGAGAGAGAGAGAGAGAGAGAGAGAGAGAGAGAGAGAGAGAGAGAGAGAGAGAGAGAGAGAGAGAGAGAGAGTGAGGGGGTGGGGGGTCGGGTGAGGGGAAAGAGAAAGGAAACAATAATTACTTTCACTCACTTTCACCTTCTGACGTCACACCAGCAGGCAACAGGTCATGCACGAACCCTGCCCCCTGCCACCCGCCCCCTACCACGTGACCTGACCCCCCCTCACCCCCTCCATCCACCCAGCTCCCTACCACCCCCTGACTTTTTTTCATCTCTCCTCCTCCTCCTCCTCCCCCCTTGAGGCAAAAACTGGGATACGGAGAAAGAGAGAAACTAAATATGATAATAAAAAAAGGAAAACATGGAAATCAATGACGCGGAGTTTCACTTGGAGGACGTGAAAACGGAGACGTGAATAACCACAACCCAAACCGGTGTAATAAAATGACTCAATAGTTACTTTGGGAGAAACGTGAAGAGCGTGACGTAACACAAAAGAAAGTGTATTGACACCTACAAGAAGTGGTCAACCCGCCTTCACTTCACCTTTTGCTTCTAACCTTTATTTGGATAGAAGGGAAGGGAAGGGGTGCCTAGGTGAGGTGAGGTAAGGGGGGCGGTGGGGTGGAATGGGACGGGAGGAGATATAAGCAAGGGCTGAGTCATGGGAGAGGTCAAGGGTCATACCATAGATTGACGGTGATGGTGTGGCGAAATGGAAGATTATGGTGAAGATGACAGGTGATAGTGACGATAGGAGCACGAGTTTGTGATCATCTTCCTATTGCAAAACAAAGGAAAGGAAATATGATGGGAACTCTCTCTTCCCCCTCTCTTCCCCCCCCTCTCTCGCCTTCACTTTCCCTCCCAGGTCATTTCCCTTTCACTCCTGGCTGCTTGGGTCATGATTGTATACCTCTGAGTCACCTGCACGCGTGTTAGACAATGATGAAGAAGAGGAATGTTGAAAATGCCAGGTAGCACGTGAACGAAAGTGTGTGTTGGTGGGAGGGGGGGAGGAGAGAGAGAGAGAGAGAGAGAGAGAGAGAGAGAGAAAGTAAGTACGAACAAGAAAGACAAAGAAAAACCCGGAAACTGAATTAGCAACAGCGTCTCTCTCTCTCTCTCTCACCCGCCAGCTATTAACCCGTATAATCAGTGTAATCTAAAGAGAAAAATTCCTGTAGCAATCTTTAACGTAATTAATTGAAGCATTTGAACGTCCAATTAAATATTTTTGCGAAGTTAATCGTACCACCACCACCACCACCACCATCACCACCACCATCACCATTATCATCACCATCACCACCACCATCACCGCCACAACCACCACCGAACGTTTCCTATACTTCGATGAGTTACTGCAAGCCGAATAGCGAAGGCCTCTTGCAGACTCCTTACGTTCTTATATTCTTACGTTTGGATACTAAAAAATGAACGTAGATATGATAGTCGTATACGAAAAACTTCAGTAACCTGCCATGGGAGTTTTATAGAGCGCATCGAGATCAGGAAAAAAAGCATCAAAATTCTAGTTATGTGAGACAGCAAAATTTGAAGTTGTCTTTTGTTGCGAGAAAGTTGAAACGAAGAATGAAAGTAGTGGTAATGTGTTTGAACAATAGGAGAAGAAAGGAAGGAAAAACGAACGAAAAAATAATAATAAAGCGTGAGAGAAAGACAAAGAAGTATTGAGAAAGGAATAAATAAGGGAAGAGGACAAATAAAGAAGATAAGATAGAAGCAGAAAGAGAAGTAGAAGAAAGCAATCATAAGAACAAAGACGAGAAGAATAGGAAGTAGAAGTAGAAGGCAGCGAAGAAGAAGAGGGCAAGAAAAAAAAAGAACAAGAAAAGGGAAGAATTAATGGAAGGAAGAGAGTATAAGAAAGAATAAAAGATAGAAACAGAAAGAGAAGTATACGTATAAGAAGAAGAAGAAGAAGCAGAAGTAGAAGGCGGCGAAAGCGAAGAGGAGGAGAAGAGGGCAAGGAAAAAGGAAATAAAGAAGAAGAATCAGCGGAGGGAAGAGAGAAAGAAATAAAAAAAAAGAGGAAAACGAAAGAGAAAAAGACAACAGAAAGAGAAGGAACCGTAAGTACGTACAAGGAGATAAAAGAAAAAGTACAAGTCGAAGAAGAGGGCAAGAGGAAAAGGAAAGAAAAGAAAGGGGTTTGTATGCACAGTGACGGGTACATTTGGAAGGCACGGGCGGCGCTGGAGAGAAAGTTGTTGATGCCCCTGGAAAAGACGGATTGTTGGCAAGGAAGAGCTATGGTGACTCGGCGGTCCACTCCTGCGCGGCGCCGGGGAGACGGGGTGCCGCTTATGTGTGTGTAAGAGAGAGAAAGAGAGAGAGGAGTGTCAGTTTTGAAAGTTTTGACCATACGGAAAACAGAGAAGCAAATGATATGAATACTCCGCAAAAAGACATGGCCAGCTATAGCGTGTAGCACTCAATTTTACCTTACCTTACAATGACATTAAAGCAGATTCGCATTGTATTTACATGTTTCAATCACTCGAGGGCATTTTTTTAAAGCTTTAGCTATAAGGAAAACAACAAGAAAGCGAAAGATTTGAATACAGTAAGACATTAAACAGATTCGCATCGCACTCTCGTCTTTAAATCATTCGAAGGTATAATTTTTTAAAGTTTCAACCATAAGAAAAATATTAAAACGCCAAAGGTTTGAATACTCTATACATTAAGTCATAAAACAAATTCGCATCGCATTCACATCTCTATTGAACCAGTCGAGTATTGGGTAATCGTAACACTATTATGAAAAAAGGCTTTCAATAACCCGCCCTGGAACGCATAATTAAGACGTTTAAGACATGGAAAAAAAGTGAAGTGGTGTTGGGAATGACGTATGGGACAGGTTCGAGACGGAAGTTCGCTGTTTCGCTTTGCACCTCACGCGTTCGGCAGCTTTTTGGTGAAGTACTATCGCTCTTACATCAACTAGTAATGGGAGAAATAATACATTGGGGCTTATAGGCGGCAGTAGCATGGCAGTTTGTGGTTGAAATCTTCATCTAATACATCTAACAGCAGGTTTTTAGTGGCAGTATTAGCGCTCCTATATCAACTAGTAATGGTAAAAGTAATACCTTGGGGCTTAAAGGTAGGTTTGGTATGGCAGTTTATGGTTTCAATTTGCATGTTGCTCGTATGGCAGCTTTTTAGTGCAAGAAGTAGCGGCGATCTCTCACCATCCTGCCTTTGGTTATTCGCGTTTTCGTAGCCGCTTCATCTTGACCGTTTATTCTTTGTCAACTATAAGAAAATGAACTGCTGTGAAACGATTTACATTTTCAATACATTAAGATGATCCCCTTTGGCCAGCTCGTGTGTCTTCTGATTCTGATTCATTCTGTTCAGCTAATCTCCTTATTTTTTTATCACATGTATAGATTTTCATTTCAGGATTAGGTTTATTGTGCTCTTCAAATAGTAAGTAAAGCATCCCTAGTTTTTGCGAGCACAGTGATAATAATTTCTTCTTAATCAGTGAATATGCAAGAAATACTACCTCCTCTTTTTACTCTTTGCTATCACGGAAGTACAATTGATTTTAGGAATGAATTAGTGATAAGTATTACTATTTCACTCTTCTTGCGATCACATAACTATAATTTTCTTTTCTTAGCCGGTGAATCAGTGCCATGTCGCATTACCTCAACGCTTGCCATCAGAGAAGAGCTTTATTTCACTTGTTGATTGATATATTGGGGGATTGGAGTCGTGAATTTGCAAGTGAATTAGGAAAAGGAAAACATTACTTCCGCATTCTTAATTTGTCATCAAGGAAAGATTAC
Organism: Eriocheir sinensis; assembly: GCF_024679095.1. Lineage (NCBI taxonomy): Eukaryota > Metazoa > Arthropoda > Malacostraca > Decapoda > Varunidae > Eriocheir > Eriocheir sinensis. The sequence continues at coordinate 6,288,756 of NC_066556.1, read as the reverse complement.
ATTACCCTTTGCTACCACAGAAGAGCTTTGACCAACTTGTTTTAGCTGTGAACTAGGGATTGATTGATATATTGGGGGACTGGAGTCATGACGCTGGAAGTGGATTAGGAAAAAGACAACATTACTTCCACATTCTCAGTTTGTCATCAAGGAAAGATTGCATTACCGTTTGCTACCACAGAGAAGCTTTGACCAACTTGTTTTAGCAGTGAATTAGGGAAAGAAAAAATCACTTCCGCAGTCTCGGTTTGTCATCAAGGAAAGATTACATTACCGTTTGCTACCACAGAGAAGCTTTGACCAACTTGTTTTAGCAGTGAATTAGGGAAAAAAAAAAATCACTACGGCATTCTCAGGTTGCCATCACGGAAAAAAAAAAAAATTATTTCTTACGTTGAGGTTAAAATGACATCAAATCCGACAAAAAAATAGAGGCAGATGAACTTCCTGCTAGCCTCGTCGTCACCAATAGCACTGAACTTGCTCCCGTAACCTGACCTCGAATGACCTTGTTTTTTCTTCTCAATGACTGTGAATTTTGACCGAACTTCCTCACGGCCACGACCTAACCTTAACACGCTCAATGACATGACCCAGGCCTGACCAGAGATACATGACCAGCGCATCCCATTCGCGAACTGACCTTCATTGTAGACGTGACCTGAGCATGAACTGGACATCCTACATGCGAATTGACCTTTATTTCGTATGTGATCTTAAGACTAGCACCATGCACGACCAGTATGAGTTCGGAAATACGTAAGGCAATTCAAGATCAATTTGAATATGAACTTGAAAATCGATCCCGTTAGTAATCAATGAATGACCTCACCATCAATCACATGGCCTTAAAACAACTAGCGCGCACACACACACACACACACACACAACCTAGTGATGTAAGGAGTGACGCGTCCAAAACCATATCCCCGGGTTCGAATCTTAATCAGGACCGAGACAGGGGTTGTTTGCTTTCTCGAATCTCACGAGCTTGTAGTATTGCCAGGTGATCTAAAAGACAGGTTTATGTATAGACGATATAAGATTGATTTGTAACTCTATCTTCTCCCTCAACGGTGATCCTGCTCCTTGTTTAGTATATAAATTAAACCCCAAAAAAGTTGAGATGGAAAACAGGCCTCGAAGGTTTCACGGCCAGTTACTATATTTAACAACTAGGCTAACACACACACACACACACACACACACACACACACAAGATTCACGTAAAAGAAAACGGAATGATGCCAAAAAAATGTCCACACAAAAACGTGAGACTAAGATTTTAGGCAAAGGATGAGAGAGAGAGAGAGAGAGAGAGAGAGAGAAAGCGTTACCTGAAGCCTCATGTTGGTGTCAGCAGAGATCGGGAGTGAGTGTGGTGCGTTGGGTCTCTCTCCGCCGCCTTATATACTTTCCGAGGCTCCTTCACTTTTACCTCCTCCCTCTTTCTCTCTCTCTGTGTCTCTCTCTCTCTTTCGGTTCCTCTCTCTCTTCCTCTTCCTCTCTCGGTGTTGGTCTCTCTCTCTCTCTCTCTCTCTCTCTCTCTCTCTCTCTCTCTCTCTCTCTCTCTCTCTCTCTCTCTCTCTCTCTCTCTCTCTCTCTCTCTCTCTCTCTCTCTCTCTCTCTCTCTCTCTCTCTCTCTCTCTCTCTCTCTCTCTCTCTCTCTCTCTCTCTCTCTCTCTCTCTCTGTTTTGAAAGAGAAAAAAAGAAAATGGAGAGAAAGGCAAATGAATGGAAGTTAAGAAGAAAAAGAAGACAAAAAATAACAGAGAGAGAGAGAGAGAGAGAGAGAGAGAGAGAGAGAGAGAGAGAGAGAGAGAGGGGGGGGGGGGGGATGGCTGATGTAACTTCCTTTATTCCTTTCCTCTTGAGTCACATTGGAATCTGTGTCCTTTATTTGCATGGATCTCAACACCTCTTTCTCCTCCTCCTCCTCCTCCTCCTCCTCCTCCTCCTCCTCCTCCTCTTCCTCTTCCTTCTTTCTTACATCATAGTCATCTTCATCTTGTTCTTCTTGTCCTTTTTTTGGTGTGTTCGTCTTTCTTGTCCTTCTTCTTGTTCTTGTTTTTGTTCCTCTTGTTCTTGTTTTCTTGTTGTTGTTCTCTTCCTCATCCTCGTCTCGTCCCTTTTCTCTCCCACATTCAACAACAACAACAACAACAATTTCCACTACTACTACTACTACTACTACTATTACCCTCCCCCTCTACTACTACAACTATCCTCCCCACCACCACCACCACCACCTTTCTTTCCTTCCCCCGTCTCTGTTTAGCATGGTAAGGCCCGCCAAACCAGACCCTCTCTCGTGTTTGTACTTTCTTTGGGCCACGGGCATTCCCTGTTTACCACCACTGTTGCCAGCACCCTTACGCCACCCTTCCTTATTATTGTACCTACCCTGTACTCCCTTCATGACCTCCCCTCTTTCTTTTTCCCCTTCACTTCCCCTTTTCTTTCTTCCACACCTGTTTTTTCTGATTTCCTTCTCCTTCTTTTCCTCCTTCTTTCCCCTTCTCTTCCTTTCTTCCTGCTTGGCTTCTCTCTGACATCCTCCTTTTTCTCCTTTTCTCCTCCTTTTTTATCTTTTTCTAATTCCTTCCTCCTTTCTCTCCTCCTTTTCTTCCTCCTTTTCTTCCTCCTTTTCCTCCTCCTTTTCTTCCTCCTTTTCTTCCTCCTTTTCCTCCTCCTTTTCTTCCTCCTTTTCTTCCTCCTTTTCTTCCTCCTTTTCCTCCTCCTTTTCTTCCTCCTTTTCCTCCTCCTTTTCTTCCTCCTCCTCCTTTCCCCTCTCTCCCACCTCCTTCCTTCCTACTTTCTTGGCCTTTCTCTGATCTTCTCCTTTTCCTTCTCTTTTTCCCTTCTCTTCCCTCTCATTCTTTCCCGCTTGGCTCCTCTGTGACATCCACCTTTTCCTCCCCTTTTCTTCTTTCCTCCTCCTCTTCCTCCTCCTCCCTTTCCGTGACCTCCTGCTAAGTTCTTCTATATGATCTTTTGTGACCTCATCTTCTATTCCGTCTGTTCCTCATTCTTTGACCTGTTATGGCCTCAAATGACCTCCTGTATATGACCTGTCGTGACCACCATCTGTCATTCCGTATGCTGATTTTTCCTTGACCTGTTACTGACCTCTACTGCCTTCCTGCTGATCTCCTTCCTTGACCTCTGCTAGTCTCGTCTGCTATCGTTTTTTTTTTTTTTTTTGTTTAACCACGTGTTGACCTACCTTGACTCCTGGCCGAGTTTTTTCTTTCTTTTTTTTGTTTGTCTTTTATCTTTGCCTCATGTTACTTATGCTGCTCTTTCTTTCTTTCTTTCTTTTCTTTCTTTCCGTCTTTCTTTATTCTTTTATTTCCTTTTTTTAAATTCTGTTTCTATCTTTCTTTCTCTTTCTTTTTTTCTCTCTCTCTCTCTCTCTCTCTCTCTCTCTCTCTCTCTCTCTCTCTCTCTCTCTCTCTCTCTCTCTCTCTCTCTCTCTCTCTCTCTCTCTCTCTCTCTCTCTCTCTCTCTCTCTCTCTCTCTCTCTCTCTCTCTGACCTCTTGACCTCCTATTAACCTCCTGCTGACCCCGTATAATGTACTTCTCTTTGTTGCCTCTACAGCTCTACGTGACCTCCTGCTGAGCTCCTGTTGACCTCTCCTGACCTCGTATGTTGTCCTTCCCTACAGATGGTCCTTTGCACCTCTTTGCTGTCCCTCCATTGACCTTTTGTTGACTCGGGTAGCCTTTGTGACCCTCCCCCTCCCCATACCCACACATTAAACATACCCTTTGCTGACACCTGTATCCTTTGTAATCCATTCCTCTAACCTAAACCTAACCTAACCTAAACCTAACCTTACTTAACCTAACCTAAACCTAACCTAACCTAACCTAACCTATCTAACCTAAACCTAACCTATCTAACCTAAACCTAACCTAACCTAACCTAACCTATCTGACCTAAACCTAATCTAACCTAACTTAACTAACCTAAATCTAACCTAACTTAACTAACCTAAATCTAACCTAACCTAACTTAACTAACCTAACTTAAACCTAACCTAACCCTAACCTAACCTAACCTAACCTAACCTCTGTGACCATTCTTTCCCTCTTCCCCACTCTCACCCACACACTAGATACACCCTTATTAACACCTATACCTTTCGTCACCCTTTTCTCCCCTTCTTCCCTACTCCCCCAACTCACTTGATATACCCTTTCGTTGACATCCATACCCTTTGTGACCCTTTATCCCTGCACCCCCACACCCATCCACACACTTGTCATGCCCTTTGTTGACATGTGTACCCTTTGTGACCTCCCTCCACTCCTCCCCCCTTCCCCCTACACCCCCACACCCACTAGACATACCTTTAGTTGTCACCTGTGCCCCGCTGTGACCCTTCCTCCCCCTCCTACGCTATACATACCTGCGTGCTCACCTGAGTTACCGCGTCTTGTACCCTCGCTGATGTTTATTTTTAGCTGTTACTTAATGGAGTTTTCGCGCTTCCTCGGTTTGTTTTTTGATGATTTCTTTATTTTATTTATTGTTATTTATTTATTTATTTTACTTAGTGTTTTATTTATTTATTCTTTATTCTTCTTCAGTTTCTTTATTAATTGATTCGTTGTTTTGATATTGGTGGAAGAATTCGTTGTTGTTTTGGCAATAATGGAAGAGTTAGTTGTTTTGATTCACTATGGCATCGCACGAAATATGTTGTGTTGTTTTGATACTGATGTAAGAGTTCGTTGTTGTTTTGGTATTAGTGGAAGAGTTAGTTGTTTTGATTCACTGTTGCATCGCACGAAATATGTTGTGTTGTTTTGATATCGATGTAAGAGTTCGTTGTTGTTTTGGTATTAATGGAAGAGTTAGTTGTTTCGATGCACTATTGCAACGCACGAAATATATTGTGTTGTTTTGATACTGATGTAAGAGTTCGTTGTTGTTTTGGTATTAATGGAAAAGTTAGTTGCTTTGATCCACTATTGCAAAGCACGAAAAAAAAAATGTATGTAAAGTGTTGACGAATATATTAACTTTATTTTCCCAGTCATTATTATTTCTTAAAGCAATAGTTTACGTGCATAACTTAAAATCTTTGTCGGGTATATTAGCTCTATCCTTCACCGTGATCATTTTTAAGCAAGACTTTAAAAAGGCATATATATTTTTCTCACTAATCTTTTCACTGTCCCTTTCCATTATTGACTCCTCGTTCCTCACCCTCTTCAGCCCCTTTATTTACCCAAGAGAATGTATGTATATATGTATGTATGTATGTATGTACCCTCTCATCCCACTTCTTAATGCAAGCCCTCCCGAAGTTAACCTCTCTTTCGGCCACCTCTTTTGAGTCTTTTTTAGGAGCAGCGAGCAGCGGGCTTTTTTTATTTATTATTGTTTCCTTTTTTTGTGTGCCCTTGTTGTAAAAAAAAAAAAAAGCTTTCGAATATATTAGTTTCTTCAGTTGCATCATTATTCAATCAAGTGTCTGCGAGGAATGATTTATACAGTCATGATTATATTTATTCATGCTGGAGACTTTTCCTCTCTCCCTCGTTTCGCTTGCTAATAGAAGAGTTAACAGGTATATACACTCACTAAGGAAGGGGGGTGGGGTGAGGGGGAGCAGAAGAGGGGTGGAGGGGGATGGAAAGAGGTGGGTGGGTTTGAGGTGGAGATGAGTGGAAGGTGGGTGGAAGGATGGGAAGGGGTACCGTTAAGAGAATGCAAGGAACGCTAGAGAGTAAAGTTGTTTTCGTAAGGCGCCAGTAGTAGTAGTAGAAGTAGTAGTAGTAGTAGTAGTAGTAGTAGTAGTAGTAGTTGTAGCTGTTGTTTTTATTATTATTGTCTGACTGTGTGTGTGTGTGTGTGTCAGAGAGAGAGAGAGAGAGAGAGAGAGAGAGAGAGAGAGAGAGAGAGAGAGAGAGAGAGAGAGAGAAAGCAAAAAAAAAAAAAAATGAGGTGAAGTAACATGATATTGAAATCGTCTTCACTCACACGCCAAGCAAAACAACAAGAACAACAGTAGTAGTAGTAGTAGTAGTAGTAGTAGTAGTGAAAACAAAGTAAAAAATAGTAATAATGACGATAATAACACACACAATACACACACATCATCCCTCCCCCCCCCACCCACCCACCCACGGAGACATTACCACCATCACCACCATCATCATCACCACCACCAACACCATCACCCACAACCCCCACCATCACCACCAAATACATTGCAAGCACCCTCTTCGTCCCCATCCCCCCCCCCCGCCTTCCAACACCCCCGCCACCACCATCATCACCAATTTTCGTTGCAAAAGTGGGCCATCACCATCTTCACTATCATCACCACCACCGTTATTGCAGTTATTGCCACCACATGTCTTCCGCCTTCCTTCCGGGTTAGTAAGAGGGAGAGAGGGAGAGAGGGAGGGAGAAGGGAAAGGAAGCGAAGGGAAGGGACTGGACGGGACTGGAAAGGAAAGGAGGGAAAGGAAGGAAGGGTGAAAAGAGGAGAAGGAGTGATAAAGATAGGAGAGGCGGAGTCCCTAGCAGGTTCCTCTCTCTCTCTCTCTCTCTCTCTCTCTCTCTCTCTCTCTGTGCGGGGTGGATTTGATGCCTCGACCCATATTAAGGTCAAGTAGCTCAGGTTAATTTAAATTTAAGACGTGTTTCGGAGGGAGGGAGAGAAAAAAAGAGAAAGGAAAGGAGGAACGACACAGAGAGAGAGAGAGAGAGAGAGAGAGAGAGAGAGAGAGAGAGAGAGAGAGAGAGAGAGAGAGAGAGAGAGAGAGAGAGAGAGTAAATAGAGGAAGGAAGGAAGTAGGAAATGAAAGGGAGAGTTTACACACACACACACACACACACACACACACACACACACACACACACACACACACACACACACACACACAATGCATAAAAAAACACCGCCGAGCTTCTAGTCTTCTCGTTGATCCCCGCGCGAAAGTGAGAAGCTAGAAGGGCGCGCGGAGCCGAGTTAGACAATAGTGCCGAAGGGTCCCCAGCGTGCCGGGCCGAACCGAACGCTCGTGTGTGTGTGTGTGTGTGTGTGTGTGGTGGCGGGGGAGAGGTGGAGAGTGAAAGTGAGGTCGGTGGTGGAGGGCGAATGTCAACCACCACCACCACCACCACTACCACCTCCACCTCCACCTTCACCACCTCGTCTGGGCATATTTACCGTTGTGTTTTTGATGCTTCTGTTGTTGCTACTACTACTACTACTACTACTACTACTACTATGCTACTAATGATGATGATGATGATGGTGGTAATAGTGATAACAATAGCAATAATATCCCCAAGAGAGAGAGAGAGAGAGAGAGAGAGAGAGAGAGAGAGAGAGAAAGGTAAGGTTGCAAGGGTTGAAAAAAGAATGATGGCTGCAAGGTCGCCTCTAGCCCTATTCCCGCCACCACCACCACCATCACCACCACCACCATCACCACCACCACCGCCATTCACTATCTTCCCCATCTCCCCATCACAACACCACCCTTCACTTCTCACCATTACATCACCGCGCCAATACCCTTCACCATCGCTCTTATTATCATCACCTTCACCATACTCACCATCACCATCACTACTACTATATCCTTCTTCATCTTCCCTCCCATCATCATCACTACGGTATCCCATCATCACCATTCCCATCATCATCACATTTTCCAACATCATCACCATCACTACAGCTATGCCCTTCTTCATTTTCTCTCCCATCATCATCACTACGGTATCCCATCATCACCATTCCCATCATCATCACATTTTCCAACATCATCACCATCACTACAGCTATGCCCTTCTTCATTTTCCCTCCCATCATCATCACTACGGTATCCCATCATCACCATTCCCATCATCATCACCATTGCAACACTCTTCTGCACCTCCATACCTTTCATCATCACCATACCCTTCATTACCCTTATCCTCATCTCCACAGTACCCATCATCACCACGCTCGCCACCATTACCCTTACCATGACCGCTGCTACTGGTTCACACACACACACACACACACACACACACACACACACACATGTACACACGCACGCAAGACTTTCAACCGGTACCTTCACCCACCACCACCACCACCACCACCTCCACCACCACTTTCTCCATTTCTCACGCAGAAAAACAATAACAAGAAAAGTAGGAAAGTAGAAAAAAAGTAGAGTTTACCAGGAAAAACGAAAAGAAAGGGAAATTTGCTAGAGGCTTTTTTTTTTTTTAGTCTCATTCAGTAGTTCATGTAGAGAAGGAAAAAAAAAAGATGAAGTAAGATAAACTGTAACACAAGACACATAAGACACATCATAGCAGGTTCAGTATAAGAGGAAACACAAAGTCAGACACAACACACAACATACAACACAACAACACAAACAGATAAGTAACAGCAACACAACAAGATAGGTCCCAACAACACAGATAAGTCATAGCAACACAAGGATAGGTTACATCAACACAAAAACGCACCATAGCAACACAAAGGTAGGTCATAAGAACATCAAGACCATAGCAAAAGAAAGATAGATCATAAGAACATTAAGATAGGTCAAAACAAAAAGATAGTCTCAACACAACGATAGATAGGTCATAGCAACACAAAGATAGGTCGTAGAAACACAAAGATAGACCACAGCAACACTAAAATAGGTGTAATTGATAGCATCGTAAAAATAAGACCGAAAAACGTAAAAATAGGTAATAGAAACGTAAGAAAAGTTATATGAACGTGAAGAAGATAGACCTTAACAACACAAATATACATCACAGCAACACAAAGATAGGTCGTAGCAACACAACTCAAGTCACAGGAAAAGAAAGAAAAAAAACATGAAGTAGATGCAATTTAATTAAAGCTCTTAAGACACACAATATAGCAAGTTCAGTAGCAGAAGAACACAGGTAAAGGTGACTGACTGATTGATTGACTGACTGACTGACTGACCGACTAACCAAGTGACTGACTGACTGACGGACGGATTGACTGACTGACCGACTAACTGACTAACCAAATGACTGACCGATCGACTGACTGACTGACTAACCAAGTGACTGACTGACTGACGGACGAATGGATTGACTGACTGACTGACTGACGGATGGATTGACTGACTGATTGACTGACCTTCTGATTGACTTACTGACTAACTGACCGACCGAGAGGCCTGGCATGCAATTAACAAGGGATCACAGGCAAAGACGATTAACTGACCGACTGACTGATTGAGTGACTAACTGACTGACTGACTGACTGACTGACTGATTAACTGATTGACTGCACTGGTAAACCACAAACAAATGAACACACGGGAAAGACAACTGACTGACTGACTGTTTAACTGACTGACTGACTGACTGACTGACTGACGGATTGACTGGCTGCACGGACATACGATGAACAAAGGCATCCAGTCACCACAAAAAAGAACAGACAGACACATTCATTTGCATCGGGACGCTCAGGAAAGCCCGAATCAGCATGACCAGATGGCGGGAGGCAATAGGAAGTCATACCGCCAGTAACGATTTTTTTTGAGAGAGAGAGAGAGAGAGAGAGAGAGAGAGAGAGAGAGAGAGAGAGAGAGAGAGAGAGAGAGAGAGAGAGAGATGAAGTGATGCTGCCCTGCCCGCTGTGAAGGCCATGGTACTACTAATAATAGCTTTTTCATCTCTATTATTATTATTATTATTATTATTATTATTATTATTATTATTATTATTATTATTATTAGCATCAGTATCATTATTATTATTATCGTTATTATTATCATTATCATTATTATTTATTTTCACTATCATTACATCATCATCATCTGTTTTCTCTATCATTACTATTTCATCAGAACCGTTAACATCATCATCATCACCACCACCAGTAGTAACATCAACACCACCTAAATAATGATCAGCATAAACCACCATCAACAAGAACAGCAGCATCACCATCCTCATCATCACCACCATCATCATCACCAGTAGTAGAAGTAGCGGCGGTGGTGGCGGCGGCGGTGGTGGCGGCGGCGGTGATGGCGGCGGCTCGCAAGACTCGAATCAATCACGTGGCGTAGGAAAGTGCAGTCGTCAGCGTGCTGGAGGCTGCCACACGCCCGCCCGGCCGCTGCTCAGCCTGCACGCCGCGCCACATAAGGCTCAGGGGTCATTATGTGGAGACGAGGACTTACCTACGACCAGCACGGCACCCTTGCCCATACGCTACAAGCTCCTTTCCCCTTCTAAGCCCCTGGGAATTACGTTATGGATGGGAGGGTAAGAGACGCTTCTAATTCCATCACCCAACTCGCTATGACCTAACGTTTTTTGCAATCGTGCCCGTGGGAGTTACCTTATGGATGGGAGAGTAAGGTTTGACGCTGCACATTCCTCACTCTAAGCGCTGTAACCTAACCTCTTCTCTGATCGTGTCCGTGGGAGTTACGTTATGGATGGGAGGGTAAGTTTTGATGCTGGTAATTCCTCACCCTATCCGCTATGACCTTTTCCCTAATCGTGCCCTTGGGAGATACGTTATGGATAGGACGGTTGCGCTCCTGGTACCAATCCCTTTTCCCATACACGCCATACTCTTAATACCTCTCTCGTTTTGGCAGTTCGAGTATGGATGCCAAGATTGTTTTTATCGCTCTCCTCTCTTCGTGCCCGCGGGAGCTATGTAATGGATGGGAGGGACGGAGGGTTATGCTTCTTCTGGTACCATTCACCTCACCTCTACGCCATGCCTTATCGCTTTCCTTCCCTTCGTGCCCTCGGGAGTCATGTTATGGATGGGAGGGTTACGTTCCTGATCCCACTCGTCTCCTTCATTACCTTCTCTCCTCTCTATGTGCCTGTGGGAGTTGTGTTATGGATGGGAGGTTTGTGCTTCTGGTAATAATCGCCTAACTCTATACTCCATCCCCTAACCTTTCTGCCACCGTCCCCCTCTCCTCCTATACGCTATACCCTGTACTTCTCTCCTCTTTATGTGTCTGTCGGGGTTATGTTATGAATGGGAGGGTTGTGTTTCTAATGTTAATCGCTCTACCTCATACGCCACCCTAACCTTTCTCTCACCGTCTCCGTCCTTCTCCTATACGCTATACCCTGTACTTCTCTCCTCTTTATGTGTCTGTCGGAGTTATGTTATGAATGGGAGGGTTGTGTTTCTAATGTCAATCGCTCTACCTCATACGCCTTTCCCTAACTTCTTCTCTTACCGTGGCAGTGCGATGTGGGGGTCGTGTCTGGTGTCAACTGTTTACCTCCATACGTCTTGTCCTAACTTCTCTCCTCTTTCTGTGCCCGCGGGAGTTATGTCATGGACGTGAGGGTTATGTTCTGTACTAATCGCTCCTATATGTCTCCTCCCGAAATTGACCTCTCTTTCGGCCACCTCTTTTGATTATTTTTTTACGAGCAGTGAGTAGCGGGCTTTTTTTATCATCATTGTTTCATTTTTGTGTGCCCTTGAGCTGTCTCCTTTGTTGTAAGAAAAAAAAATGCTGTGTTTCTTCCCTCTCTCCATGCGTGTGAGAGTTCTATTATGGACACGAGGGTTGTTTACTGCTCCCGCCCGCTCTCACCCAAGACGCCATAGACAAACCCGCTCCTTTCTCCGTGTCAGTGTGAGTATGGATGTTATGGTTACTTTTACCGCTCCCACTCGCCTCAACGCCATACCCTATACCCGCCCCTCTCTCGTCCCTGTACCGTTATAATGTCTGAGCCGGGTTACGCTACTGCCGCTCCTCGCCTTACGCAATACGCTGGACCTTCCTCGTCCCTCTCTGATCACTCTACCGTTATATATGTGGGTATAGGATTACGTTACTGCCCCCTCATGAATGTCTTATATGCTCTACACGTTCCTCTTCATCTCCCGCTGCGCCTCCCAGAGTTGGTCACCTGTAGAGGGAAGAAAGGAGGGACGAGCAAACTGTTTAAGGGAGAGGTCTTGCAGGAGATGAAGGAGGGAAGGAAGGGAAGTAGGAAGTAAGGGAAATGGAAGGAGTATGAAGAAAGGATATATGGAAGTAGGGATGGACGAAAGGAGATAGAGAGTAAAGGATAAAGAGGGAGAGAGGAAAATGAAATGAAAGATGAGGAAGGAAGAAAGGGAAGGAGAGAGGGAGTCCGGGCTTTTTTTTATTATTGTTTCCTTTTTTTGTGTGCCCTTGAGCTGTCTCCTTTGTTGTAAAAAAAAGAAAAAAAAGAAAGGAAGCAAGAAAGAAAGAAAAGGAGAGAGGAAAAGGAAGGAAAGTTAGGAAAGGAAGTAAAGAAAGAAGAAAAGGAGGAAGGGTGGGACAAAGAAAGGAAGCAAGTCAGAAAAGGAGAGAGAAAAAAGGAAGGAAAGTTTGGAAAGAAAGTAAAGAAGGAAGAAAGGGAAGGAGAGAGGGACAAAGAAAGGAAGCTAGAGAGGCAGAAAATGAGAGAAAAAGGAAGAAAAAGATAGGAAAGGAAGTAAAGAAAGAAGAAAGGGAAGGAGAGAGGGACAAAGAAAGGAAGCTAAAGAAACAGAAAATGAGAGAGGGAAAGGAAGGAAGGATACAAGGAAGCAGAAAAGGAGAGAGGAAAATGAAAGGAAAAGTATAGGAAAGGAGGTAAAGAAAGAAGAAAAGGAGGAAGGGAGGGAGGGACAAAGCAATCAAGAAAGTCGGAAAAGGGAAAACAAGGAAAAGGGAGGATAGAAAATGGGGTGAGAGGAATACATGTAGGTTGTTTACTGTGCCTCCATCCACTCGCCTCGTTCTCTCCGCCATACCCTCCGCGTCCCTTCCCTTCCCTCTCCCTGTGCCCGAAGGAGTTGTTATGTATGTAGGGATTACGTTCACTTCCCCCCCCCCCCCCCCTCACACACACCAGGCACCCGCGTTACCTTTTTAGGCCATACCCTTCCCGCCCCTCTCCTCTCGGCCATTCCTTTCAGTCCGCCTCCAGGAATCGTTCTGTATGTAAAGGTTAGCGAGGCTCGTGTGCTCAGACGCTCCCGCTCCCACGTCAACTATATATGTATTTCCAAAGGCTGAAGAGGGGATCAATCGGGTTCTTTTGAGTATTTTTTCACATTCATGGTGCAGAGGTCTTGTCAAGCTATCAGTAAGGCTATAAAACTACCCTTGGAAATACCCACAACTCCTACGAAACGCTCCCGGCTCTCACGTCAACTATATATGTATTTCCAAAGGCTGAAAAGGGGATCAATCGAGTTCTCTGGGGTATTTTTTCACTTTCATGGTGCAGAGGTCTTGTCAAGCTATCAGTAAGGCTATTAAACTACCCTTGGAAATACCCACAACTCTTACGAAAGCCGAAACTCTGAGAAAACCCCGACATCTTTGAGAATGAGTGCCTATGTTTACCGGCCGCTCCACCAGCATGACCTCATAAGCCCACGTCCCTTCCTCGCTCCCTCACGCCCTCGCCCCGCTCACCCCGCCCGAGGCAAGGCAAGGGGAAGGATTTCGTGGCGTCTCGTCCCTTAATCATGGGGAGAAAAAGTGGATTCCGTCCCGCTGCAGTGACCCAGGTGCAGATGAGGCGTCGCGTTGCACTTTCTTCTTCTCCCGACTGGCTCGCTGTGCCTCCCTGTGAAGGACGCTGCCCTCCTGCGGCGCCCCGACCTTCCCCGCCCCGAGCCCGGAAAGGACGGAGGAAGCCTGTTGTTTGGGGCGGGGCAGCGGATGGGAAAGGTTGCCGGCGGGGTTAGGCGGGGCAGGGAAGGCGGGGCAGGAGGGTGGAGTAACAATAGAACCTTAAACAACAGCCAGCGAGCGGTGCGTAAGAGAGAGGATGAGGGTGCATGGGGAGGGCATGGAAACGGCGGGCTCAGGGCGGCTTCTGTACCAGCGGCTTTACATGAGTTAGTACACGTGGCTCACCGCTTCCATGTACCGCCTCCGTCGCCGCCGCCTTCACCTCTTGCCTCTTGCCACGCACGTTAGATGATAAGGATACAGATGGCGGATTCAGAACGGCTCCGGCTTCTGTACCAGCGGCTTTAAATGAGCTACTATACACGTGACTAACCGCCTCCATCGCCTCCGTCGCCGCCGCCTTCACCTTTCCCTCTTGCCACGCACGTTAGAGGATGAGGATACAGGTGGCGACTGGCGGGTTCAGGGCGGCTCCGGCTTCTGTACCAGCGGCTTTACATGAGCTAACACACGTGACTAACCGCCTTCAACGCCTCCGTCGCCGCCGCCATCACCAGTACCATTTCTTTCCACGCACGTTTTCACCAAATGATTGTACTCGTGGCTCCTCGCTCGCCTGGCAACACGCGATAGAAACACACGCAGGAATTCCTCAGCCGCGAGCGAAAAGTTTCCTGTGTGCCGTGGTTCCTGCGTGCTTGCGTGACCTTTCGTGTTTGTAGAGATCGTGCCTGCATTGACTGGCTCGCTGGCTGCTGAATGAACTAGCGGAACTGATTGCAGCCACGGAGAAGGGCGCGGCGTGCATGGCGGCGATGAGGGGGGAATCCGGGGTGGTCATGGCATTGTGAGGATGACATTGAGCTATTAAAGGAAGGAAAGGCGAGCTGATCATGTCCGATATCGACGCCTCTGGGTCACTCTTCGATTATGGAGAAATTGATGGAGAAATGTAATGGAGAAATGGAGAAGAGTGGTTGAGAAATGGAGAAGAGTAATGGAGGAAAGGAGAAAAGTAATGGGGAAATGAAGGAAAGTAATGGAGAAGAGTATTGGAGAAATGGAGAATAATGGAGAAAAGTAACGAAGAAGTGGAGAAAAGGAATGGAGAAGTGGAGGAAAGTTAAGAGAAGTGGAGAAAAGTAATTGATAAATGGAGATTAGTAATGAAGAAATGTAGATTAGTAATGAAGAAATGTAGAAAAGTAACAGATGTGGATAAAAAAGAAAGAAGAAGAGAATGAAAGCAAGAGTCGAGGAGATGTAATTAAAAAGACGCGTGACAGAACAGGTCGTAACGATAGAAAGGGTCAAAAAAATAAGAAGAAACAAAAAGAGCAGACGTAAGAGACGACTTTCTTGATGTATAAGTTGGAAAAAAATGAAAGTAAGAGCGAAAGGAACGTGGTAAGAACGTGATAGCAATGGTCGCAGATATTGAAAGAGAAGAAAAAAAAGACGAAACAGGAAAGGTCAGACACAGGAGAGGAAATAATGGTGTTAGATGAAAAAAATGAACAGAATGAAAGTAAGAGTGAAAGGAACGGAAGGAGGAAAGAACGTGATAGCAATGGCCGCAGATATTGAAAGAGAAGAAAAAAAGAAGAAACGAGAAAGGGCGGACATAGGAGAGGAAATAATGCTGTTATGTGAAAAAAATGAACAATGAAAGTAAATACGAAAAGAAATGGCCGCAGATATTGAAAGGAAAGGAAGAAAAGAAGAAATAAGAAAGGGCAGTCATAGGAGAGGAAATAATACTGTTAGACGAAGAATAAAAAAGGAATGAAAGTAAGAACGAAAGGAATGTGATAGGACGTATCACGTTCTTTCCTCCTTCCTGGCCGCAGATATTGAAAGAGAAGAAAAAAAGAAGAAACGAGAAAGAGAGCAATCATAGTAGGAGAATTAATTGATGGAAGAAGGAAAAAAATAACAGAATGAAATGAAAACCGAAAGGAAAGGAAGGGGGGAAAGAACGTGATGGAAATGATCGAAGATATTGAGAGTAAAGAAGAAAAAAAAGACGAAACAGGAAAGGGCAATCATAGGAGGAGACTTCATTGATGGAAGAAGGAAAAAAATAACAGAATGAAAGTAAAAGCGAAAGGAAAGGAAGGGGGGAAAGAACGTGATGGAAATGATCGTAGATATTGAGAGTAAAGAAGAAAAAAAAGACGAAACAGGAGAGGGCAATCATAGGAGGAGACTTCGTTGATGGAAGAAGGAAAAAAATAACAGAATGAAAGTAAAAGCGAAAGGAAAGGAAGGGGGGAAAGAACGTGATGGAAATGATCGAAGATATTGAGAGTAAAGAAGAAAAAAAAGACGAAACAGGAGAGAGCAATCATAGGAGGAGACTTCGTTGATGGAAGAAGGAAAAAAATAACAGAATGAAAGTAAAAGCGAAAGGAAAGGGAGGGGAAAGGAATGGAGTATCAGGGAGGGTCGTACAGATTGAAAGGAAAGAGAAAAAAAAACGAAATAAGAAAGGAGTCATAAAAGAAGGAATTATTTGCTGAAAGATGAAAAAAACAATGAAAGAAAGAAAAAAAAGGGAGGGGAAAAGAACGTAAAAGGGATGGTCGTAAAGATTAAAAGGGAAGAAAAGAAACGAAATAAGAAAGTTTAGTCAGAAAAGAGAGTTATTTGCTGAAAGATGGAAAAACAGAATGAAAGAAAGAAAAAAAAAAGGAGGGGAAAAGAACGTAAAAGGGATGGTCGTAAAGATTAAAAGGGAAGAAATGAAAAGAAATAAGAAAATTTAGTCAGAAAAGAGATAATTATTTGCTGATAGATGAAAAAACAGAATGAAAGAAAGAAAAAGAAGGGAGGGGAAAAGAACGTAAAAGGGATGGTCGTAAAGATTGAAAGAGACGAGAAAAAAAAACGAAATAAGAAAGGAGTCAAAAAAGAAGGAATTATTTGCTGAAAGATGGAAAAAAAGAAAGAAATGAAACAAAGAACGAAAGGAAAGGGAGGGGAAAAGAACGTAAAAGGGATGGTCGTAAAGATTAAAAGGGAAGAAAAGAAACGAAATAAGAAAATTTAGTCAGAAAAGAGATAATTATTTGCTGAAAGATGGAAAAACAGAATGAAAGAAAGAATGAAAGAAAAGGGAGGGGAAAAGAACGTAAAAGGGATGGTCGTAAAGATTGAAAGGGAAGAAAAAAAAAAGCGAAATAAGAAAGTGGAGTCATAGAAGAGGGAATTATTTGCTGAAAGATGGAAAAAAAGAAAGAAATGAAACAAAGAACGAAAGGAAAGGGAGGGGAAAAGAACGTAAAAGGGATGGTCGTATAAATTGAAAGGAAAGAGACAAAAAAAAATAAGTAAGGAGTCATAGGAAAGAAAATCATGCTACTGAAAGATGGAAAACAGAAAATGAAAACAGAAAAATGAAAGAAGGAAAGGAAAGAGAGGGAAAAAGCGAAATAGGGAGGGTCGCACAGGCTGAAAAGGAAGAGAAAAAACCGAAATGAGAAGTAGGAAAGAAAATGATGCTGCTGTAAGAGTGAAAAATGAAAAAAAAAAACAATAAACAATGAAAGGAAGAACGATAGGAAAGGGAGGGAAAAAAGAACGTAATAGGGAGGATCGTAAAGATTGAAAAGAAAGAGGAAAATGATAAAACAGGGAAGGAAATGACTCACTGTAAGACAATTAAAAAAAGAATGAAAGAAAGAACGAAAGTAATGAGATAAGGAAAGAACGTGATTAAAACAGTCATGCATATTGAAAGTGAAGAAAAAAAAGGACGAAACAGGTAAGGGCAGTCATGAGAGAGGAAATAATCACGTTCAGCATTTAACAAGGGAGAGTTCAAAGGTTCAAGAGAAAGGGAAAGGAGGAGGAAGTAATAAAGGGCACTGATAGGAAAGGACCGCAATAGGCAAGGGACGTGACTCGGGTGGCTGTGCTGTTGGAAAGGGAAGGGAAGGGGGAAATAGGAGAAGGGGCAGGCTAGTCACAGGGAAGGACGTGACTCGGGTGGCTGGGCTGTTGGAAAGGGAAGGGAAGGGAAGGGGGGAAAAGGAGAAGGGACAGGCTAGTCACAGGGAAGGACGTGACTCGGGTGGCTGGGCTGTTGGAAAGGGAAAGGAAAGGGAGGGTGGAAAAAAGGAGAAGGGGCAGGCCAGTCGTAGAAGAGAAAGTCATACTGATACGGAAGGACATGAGAGGAAAGGATTTACAGGGGAGAAAGTATAAAGGGGAGCAGAAAACGATTGAGATGAATAGGAATAGGAAAGAGGTTAGAGGAAAGTAAAGAGGAAGATAAAATGATGAAGAGGAGTGGGAATAAAGAAGAGTCTTGGTCCATATACTTAAATATTTCGGGTCTTACACACACACACACACACACACACACACACACACACACACACACACACACACACATTTGATAAGGGTTTGGTTAGAGGTTGATGTTAGTATTTCCATGGGTAGTTTGATGAGCCTAGTGATAGTTTGACGAGGCTTCTTCACCGTGAACAAGAAGAGTCTGGTCCATATACTTAAACATTTCGGAACACACACACACACACACACACACACACACACACACACACACACACACACACACACACACACACACACACACACACACACACACACACACACACACACACACACACACACACACACACACACACACACACACACACAATTAAACTATCTAGGATATGCATACTGTAATATAGAAAAATAGCCTTACAAGAAGCACTTATCAGTATTTATTATACACTTTGTTACCTGCATCTCATTTATTGTGTATCTGTGTGTTTCCACATAGATTTCTTTAATTTTAAAAACATTCATTGTTATTTTCTATATTTATTTATAAAACCTCGCACTGATGCATGGAACTCATCCTTTTCAAGTTATTAATACAGTGCATAATACGCGCAGGAACAATATAAATCTTATCTCTCCACAGTTCAGGACAGTTCTTTTCAGAAATAGTATTTTATGCTCAGGACCTCAAGTTTGGAATTCTTTGCCAGTAGAAATAAAAATCTCTTAATATAATAATTTCTCTCTATTTAAAAAGTCAGTAAAAACACACTTATTTGCAATCCAAAACAATCACGGTTAAAATTATTAATTTATTCCTGAAACATGAACACAAATTTACATTATTAAATCTAATCAGTGAATTGCATAGTACTATTGTCCATATTATTATTATTATTATTATTATTATTATTATTATTATTATTATTATTGTTATTATTATTATTATTATTATTATTATTATTGTTTGCTTGTTGTAGTTGTTATTATAGTTAACATTTTAGATATAACTATTATAACTTCATCTGGTATTATAGTTAATGTTGTTATTTATTGTATATTTGTATTTAGCTTTATGGTTGGGAGCTATCTGCAACCTTTAGAAAGATAATAATAGTACAATGAAATAAATATACAGTCTGTAGCTTGGCTTGGGCTTGACTGTTGCCAAGTTCAAATTAATTATTTATATATATATATCAATATGTGTATATTAGTGTGTCAAATAATAAACATTTTTACTTACTTACACACACACACACACACACACACATACAGTTGATAAAGCTTTGGTTATAATGTGTGTTAGTATTCCCATGGGCAGTTTTATGAACCTAGTGATAGTTTGACAAGGCCGCTGCACCGTGAACGTTACAAACACTCGTGAGAACCCGACCAATCTCCCCTGTGGCCTTTGCAAATAGTGTGAGAACCGGAAGTGTCTGAGAGAAGGGAAACAAAGACGAGGATAAAGTGTAACGGGGTAAGAAAATAACACTGCTTAGGTGAAGATGTGTTTGAGGGGGAAAATGCAGCAAATGGAAGAGAAATAGTTAAGAGCGTCTATAGGAGAGTTGTTTATGAAAAGGGACAGGAAACGAAGGAGAAACAAAGGAAAGGATAGACGGTAAAAGGGTAAGAAAGTAACACTGGATAGGTGGAAATGTGATTGAAGGAAAAGAAAATACGGAAAAGAGAAGAAAAACGGTTAAGGGGGTCTATAGGAAAGAGTTGTTTATGGAAAGGCACAGGAAACGAAGGAGAAACAAAGGAAAGGATAGACATTCAGAGAGCAAGAAAGTAACACTGGATAGATGGAAATGTGATTGAAGGAAAAGAAAATAAGGAAAAGAGAAGAGAAACGGTTAAGGGGGTGTATAGGAGAGAGTTGTTTATGGAAAGGCACAGGAAACGAAGAATAAACAAAGGAAAGGATAGACAGTAAGAGGGTAAGAAAGTAACACTGGATAGGTGGAAATGTGATTGAAGGAAAAGAAAATAAGGAAAAGAGAAGAAAAACGATTAAGGGCGTGTATTGGAGAGAATTGTTTATGGAAAGGGACAGGAAACGAAGAATAAACAAAGGGAAGGATAGACATTCAGAGGGCAAGAAAGTAACACTGGATAGGCGGAAATGTGTTTGAAGGAAAAGAAAATACGGAAAAGAGAAGAAAAACGATTAAGGGCGTGTATAAGAAAGAGTTGTTTATGGAAAGGGACAGGAAACGAAGAATAAACAAAGGGAAGGATAGACAGCAAGAGGGTAAAAAAAGTAACACTGGATAGGTGGAAATGTGTTTGAAGGAAAATAAAATACGGAAAAGAGAAGAAAAACGATTACACCGCTATGAAAGGCCTGTTGGTGTTTATGGAAAGAGAGAAGAGAAACAAAAACAAGGATAACAGTGACAAGGTGAGAAACTAAAACTGCATAAGTGAAGATTTGTTTGGGTAAAAAGAAAATACGGAAAAAAAGAGAAACGGTTAATGGGTTCTCTAGGAAAGGACTGTTGTGTTTATGGAAAGAGAGAAGAGAAACGAAAACAAGGATATCAGTAACAGGGAGAGAAACTTAAAAAACTGCAGAGGTGGATGTGTGTTTGGGGGAAAAGAAAATACGGAAAAAAAGAAAAGAAACAGTTAAGGGGTTCTCTAGGAAAGGCCTGTTGTGTTTATGGAAAGAGAGAAGAGAAACGAAAACAAGGATATCAGTAACAGGGAGAGAAACTTAAAAAACTGCAGAGGTGGATGTGTGTTTGAGGGAAAGAAAATACGGAAAAAAAGAAGAGAAACGATTAGGGGCTCTCTAGGAAAGGACTGTTTGTGGACATACGAGGAGAAAGGAGGGAAAAGCGACGGGGAAAGGAGGAGGAAGAGGAAGAGGAGGAGGAGGAGGAGGAGGAGGAGGTATAGCACAGTACAGGATGCGAAAGGGGAAGGGAGGATTGGTGTGTGGACAGGGGTGAACAGGGGTGGAAAAGGTACAGGTTAAGGTGTGAAGCAGGGTGGAAGCGGATGTTTGCGTGCGTGTGTGTGTGCGTGTGTGTGTGTGTGTGCGTGTTTGTACTAGTGGACAGGAAGGAGAAGGCCGCGTGGAGGTCGTGGACTCGCCAACCACTTGTCTCTCTCTCTCTACTTCGCTTTCACTTTCTCGCGTTGCGCATCTCCGTCTTGTTGGCCTTTCAGCAAGAGAGAGAGAGAGAGAGAGAGAGAGAGAGAGAGAGAGAGAGAGAGAGGGTATCAGTAAGTAGATTAGGAAAGTGAACGCCTTGGGACGAGAGAGATAGAGAGAGAGAGAGAGAGAGTTAGGAAGCAAATTTAGGAAGATTATAAAAAAAAGCATAGCCTAATCTAGAGGAATCTGTATTGCGTAAGAGAGAGAGAGAGAGAGAGAGAGAGAGAGAGAGAGAGAGAGAGAGAGAGAGAGAGAGAGAGAGAGAGAGAGAGAGTGTAAAAAGAAAAGAAAAAAAACTAACTGTAAATAGATTAAAATACCAGCCTGTGTGTGTGTGTGTGTGTGTGTGTGTGTGTGTGTGTGTGTGTGTGTGTTGCATAATAGATAATGAACACTTTCGAAGGAGGAAGATCGAAACACCTGTGGAACTTGAATTGAACGTTCTCTCCCCCTCTTAAATCTCTCGAGTGGTCGTGGGTTAGAGGAGAATTCGGGGAGTGGTTCCTTGTTCAACGTTTTTCTTCTTTTTTCTTGGCTATTTTCTTTGTTTTTGTCTGTTTTTTATTGTTTTCTTCTTTCTTTTTTTGCCTGTTTTCTTTCTTTCATTTTCTTTCATTTTGTCTTTCTCTATAGTTATCTTTCTTTCTTCCTGTTTTTTCTTTTTCTTTTTCTCTCCGTCTTTATTTTTATATTTTCTCTTTCTTTCTCTGTCTTTCTTTCTCTTTCTTTCTTTCTTTATTCTTTTTCTTTTTTTTCGTATTTTTTTTCTTTCTTTTCGTCTTTCTTTCTTTCCTCCTTTCTTTCTTTATTTATTTTTCTTGATTAATATATTTACTATTTTTTTTGCATTGATTTCTTTCTGTTTCTTTTCTTCTTTTACTTAAATGTTTTTGCCTTATTTTCGTTATTTTCTTATTTACGTTTTTTTCTATTTCATTCGCTTTCACACATTCCCTTTTCATTTATTCGTTTATTTATACATACCATTTATTAATCTCTTGTTTTCATTATTATTATTATTATTATTATTATTATTATTATTATTATTATTATTATTATTATTATTATTATTATTATTATTATTATATTCGTTTAGCGTCACATGTTTTTGTTCCTCTTCGCATACTAATAATTCTTACACACACACACACACACACACACACACACACACACACACACACACACACACAGGTAGAGGGCCAGGTAATGTTTCATGTTTAAAATCGATAAATTTCACTTGTATTCTTTTTAATAACAATTTCTCAACGGCAGAGCAGCACCCGGTTCTCTGGGGCTCACACTTCATTATTCCCGACGTCAACAAGGCGAAAACAACCCGACACGCCACTACAAACCTGCCATAGAGGTGTTGATACATAGCCCAATTAGACCCATAAGCTCGTTAGGCCATAAGGGATGAGAAGGTGAAGACACTGATGTGTTTTTTTTTTTTGTTTTTTTTTACAGCTAAGGAGACAGTTCAAGGGCGTAAAGAAAAATATATAAAAAAAAGCCCGCTACTTACTGCTCTTGAATAGACGTCAAAGGAGTGTCCAAAAAGAGAGGTCAATTTCGGGAGGAGAGGTGTCCTGATACCTGGTGTGTCCCAAGACTAATTATTTTTCACATATGATATACCAGTTAAATTCCATGCAATATACCAGTCAGTTCCCACACAATGTACCACTTCACTACTACACGATATACCACTTAGTTACGAGGCATAAGGGGATGAGGGACTGTGCCAAAAGTGGACATTGAGGGCTTGATGATATATACTGAGGTGAAAGAGTAAGAGTATGACTTATTTCCCCCACAAAATGACTCGAAATATGCGTCTTGGGTGCCGGATGTTGCAATACCCGTAGCCCTATCGTAGGCCAATAGGTAAGATGTTGATGTTGTTGATGTTGATGTTGAAAGGCTGTGACGGTCTAACTCTACTCGCTTTGGCAGTGTGCTGTGACGAAGAGAATGCAATCAAGACCCCATTATTATTTTGGTCTTGGTCTTGGCTGAAAAAAAAATAGCCCAGATGTTGATAAAAATGCCTATAAATTCACCTTACTGTTGAGAGGTAATTACAGGTGGTGCAGGTGATTAATTAACGAGTCTGAACATGAGTGACGTAGAATTAATGAAGATAGAGGTAGGACAATATGAAAGAGAATAACACACACACACACACACACACACACACACACACACACACATGTAAAAGGGGGGGACGGCAAGAAGTCTTTACCAGATATTTCAATTGTCATTCTCGTATGCGGCGTGATTAGAGGCAAGTCATCAACAGCCTCGTCAATATTATGATAAACGCTACAAAGTGCATTTCATTTTTCTTGACACTCACTTTTCTTCCTGCTTTCTTTTCTCCTTTTCTTTTCTTTTTTTTCTGTATTTTCATTTTATACTTGTTTTTGTTGTTGTTCTTGTTGTTGTTGTTATCTTCTTTTTTCTCCTTCACCTTCTTCCTCCTTCTTCGCCTTCTTCTCTTTTTTTTTTCTTGTTCGTGTTTTTATCTAGTGTTTGTTGTCCGTGTTGTTGTTGTTGCTGCTGTTGTTCTTTTTCTTCTTCGTGTCCTCCTCCTCCTCCTCCTCCTCCTCCTCATTTTCTTGTTGTATACGTGTTTTTATCCTGTTTTTGTTGTTCGTGTTGTTCTTTTTCTTCTTCGTCTCCTCCTCCTCCTCCTCCTCTTCCTCCTCCTCCTCCCCTTCCTCCTCCTCATTTTCTTGTTGTATACGTGTTTTTATCCTGTTTTTGTTGTTCGTGTTGTTCTTTTCTTCTTCGTCTCCTCGTCCTCCTCCTTTTCCTCCTCCTCCCCCTCCTCGTCCTCCTCCTTTTCCTCCTCCTCCTCCTCCTCCTCCTCTTTCTCCTCCTCGTTTTCTTGTATACGTGTTTTTATCCTGTTTTTGCTGTTCGTGTTGCTCTTTTCTTCTTCGTCTCCTCGTCCTCCTCCTCCTCCTCCTCCCCCTCCTCCTCGTCCTCCCCCTCCTCCTTCGTTGACACACCTGTGAGCGAATGGACTTTCGACATATCACAACACTTGAAAGCTTGTATAAAATTAAGGTCAAGCAAAAAACGAAGGGAAATCATCAGCCTCCTCCTCCTCCTCCTCCTCCTCCTCCTCCACTTCTCCTCCTCCACCTTCTCCTCCTCCTCCTCCTCCTCCTCCTTTTATGCTCCCCCATCTCCTTGAAGGGAAAGCAACAGGAAGGGTATAACCTCTTCTGGCATTTCGTCTCTCTCTCTCTCTCTCTCTCTCTCTCTCTCTCTCTCTCTCTCTCTCTCTCTCCAGTCTTATCTAATGTTGAACTACCAATGTCAACACACACACACACACACACACACACACGCACACACACACACCAATGCACGCAGTTGACAATTACTTTCTCCTTCAACAATGTGGGACTTGACTAAACACTTGCATATAGTAGCGTTGCCGAAGAGAGAGAGAGAGAGAGAGAGAGAGAGAGAGAGAGAGAGAGAGAGAGAGAAGGGTCCCCGGATAGGTTGACGTGGTTCTTCTCTGCATACCAAAAACAAATGACGACATCTCTCAGGTGGTGATGGTGGTGGTGATGGTATTATGGTGATGGTGGTGGTGGTGGTGATGGTGGTGATGGTGGTGAAGGTAAAAGTAGAAAAGAGAAAATTCCTTACCAGGTGATGATAATGATTCCTAGGATAAAGCAGT